>NC_056746.1:1034314835-1034347326 GCF_019279795.1 Protopterus annectens | reverse complement strand
CCCAACCAGCAGAGATGACGTCGGGTGAAGTGCGACACCAGCCGAGGCCAGACCCAGACTTTGGAATCCGGCCAACCGAAGGGCTGCCTGACGACAGGACAACCCATTTGTTAGGACTGCAGATGCATCCTTGAAGGACATCAGACCTTGGGACCCCAAGTGGACAGCAGTCTCTCCTCTGATAGTCACATCGCCACAGTAGTCAGGAAGTCCTACTACGTGGCACACCTCATCATAAAAGGGTTCTCTCATCCAGGAAAAAAAAGAGGTCATTGTTCCCCTCTACTCGACACTCATTAGATCCATTATAGAGTACAACGCCCCTTTAGGAATGCACCTCACAAGACACTTGCAGCAGCTGGAAAGGCCACAGAAGTACCTCACAAAGAGGATTACTGGCCTCAAACAAATTCCCTACACTGACAGTTTCAAAAAACTCCATATTTACTCCGTAGCATATCACCTACTCCGAGGTGATCTCTGCCTAACGTATAAAGCCATGTCAAACCCAGAGCTGTTGGACATGCTACACCTAAAGAAGTCCCAATCCCTCCGAGCTACACGGTCTAGGGACCTAAACCTTACCACCACAATAAACAGGACATGCTGGAGGGATAGATTCCTGTCCCAGAGACTTCCCATACTCGAACAGGCTACCCATCTAAGTCAAGCAAAGTTCTTCAATAGCACTCAAGAAAAATCTTGAGTGAATGGGAAATAGGAAATACACCCCGGGGATCACTTCTGTCTCTCTGCTCAACAGTGGCACAGGAAAATAACTTTCTTGGGTGGCGTAAGCCAGGGAACCTTCTTGGCTAGGCTTACGTAGGCTCTTGGGCCGATAGCCTAGTACCTACCTATGAACCTATATAAAAGTGCAAAATGATTCTGCATAATGCTATGCTATTAATTACAGCTCACTGCAGTATACCATATTACAGTAATACAAGGATCAACTGAACAGCGGTCACAGATGTCAAGGTACAATACACCAAGCTATGTTCAATAAAGTAAAACTTGAAGACAGTCTATGCCAGTGGCAGGAATGTTAAAATGTGGTGATGGTATGGTTGTGGTAATTAAGTTCATAGGTGTGTACTAGGCTATCAACCACTGAAGCCTTTTTAAACCTAACCATGCATCCCAAATCTCTGACAAGTTCTGGTACCTTGGCAGGGGTAAGCAGGGGTTTGGGAGATAAAACATTTACAAGAGGAGGTCTGGGAAATGAACCATTTGCAAGCTGCCTTTGTCCATTAGAGACGCAGATGCCAAAATAAGGATGAACTTCCTATTCACCATCCAGTTGTCCAAGCTGTACTTTAATTGGGTTACGGAAGACTTCTGCTTCAGGTGGATGGGAAGCCTACGCCAGAGAAGGGGTAGTTTCTGGGTTGCATGCCTGTTTCTCAAGCAGGTCCTATTTATATAACAGGCAAGGTTTAAGTATTTAGAATTGGCAATTCTGGTGCCATTTGTTTTGCGAATATGCAGAAGGACTATCAGAGTGTGTTCTGATGATACCTTGCATGCTACGCATACAGCTCCCCTCAAGAGCTTGTAGGAAACAGAATATAGGGATAGATCTTTGAAGCGGTATGCATAGGACAAGTTATTTATGGCCTGTTATTCTTTTATTGAGGAACCTCTGTGGAGGTTTCAGCTGTTGGATATGCCTGGGTGAGTACCTACAAAATCAGACATTATACTCAAAAGATTAGTCTGATGAATGATGAATACAGTGGAGCAATGACCTCCTGGGATCTAGATGCCACACCTTTATTTACAAGCTGCACAACACAGAATGATTTCCTCACTACTACAGATGTGATGGTCAAAGGCTAGATTATTGTCTGTGTGTCTCCTGAAGTCCCTGACTACTGGGTTGCCTGTTAAGGGTATGTTGTCAATATGACAATTTCCAGGGGTGGGTGACTTCCCAAAGGATATTATTATACATTTCTTGGTATTTTGCTTTAATTCATGGCTCTTACACCAGTTATTTGTGTGTGTCAGCCCTTCTAGGAGAACATTAGTGTCAATGGGGGATTCTAGGACTGTTCGTAATTTACAATCATCTGCAAATTTAAGTCAGTTACAGAAAAATACACTGGCCTTGATGTCAAAGAAGTAGAGGCCAAAAAGGATCAGTCCCAGGACCAATCCCTGAGGATCTCAGCTTGTGAATGGTCTCTTAGAAATGGGAGTCCACCTCTACAAACTATCCGGGTCCTATCTGTGGACCAACTGGCTATCCATTGGGTGACACAAGTGCTTATACCCAACCTCTTGAGTTGGTCACCAATGTCCTAGTGCAGTATGTGTCAAATGCCTTGGACAGGTCAAGGTAGGCACTGTGAACTGTTCTGCCCTTGTCCATTGCTTTGATGACCTTCTCAAAGTCATCCACCAGGTTAGGACTTCCAAGATGGCTGCATAATGATCAACAGCTTATCTTCAGCTCTCCACTGTGATAAACGGAGACAACAGTCAGTGATATTATAAAGCCTGAGTAAAAGTCAGTTACTGGCTAGTAAGTGCAATGCTGGGGTGTCTGAAAAGAAGAAACTAAATGAGTCTAAAAGAAAATCAACTAGGAAAAAATGGTGAGAGAATAAACTAACTACACCTTTGGTGCAAGACATGGCTTCCAGTAATGTACAGGAAAAAATAAGTCAGACATGCTCCAAGCCGATTAAAATAAACACAATGCTGAAGGAACATACCAACTCAAATAACAGGCTGGAAAAAATGGAAGAAGCTTTAAACAGATATTCATATGAGCTAATAAAACTGCAAAAATCAGAGGTCGAAATGAAGAAAAGGATGCCCGACAGACTGCTCAAGAAGAGATGTTTCAAAAAATGAAACATTAGAGGACAGAGCATGTAGGGAAAATATCAGATTTGCTGCTGTACCAGAGAAACTAGAAGGAACAGACTGTATTAATTTGATGAAGACACAAATAAGCAACTGGCCTGGTATTCTACAGCAGGAACAGTTAAATGAAAAGGCAACAGTGTGTATGCTCCAAATCTGCCCATGAGAAAGGAGCCAAGACCTTTATTAGTAAAGGTGAAAACCTACTAACTGTATGAGTTGATCCTGACAAAACTACGGCAAAATTACAAAGTATTAATAGTTGGAGACAGTAGAGTGTTTGCGGAAAATGATTATTCCCTGTACACCAGGCAGAAGAGAACCCGTTTTTCCAGCAACCAGGGAATGTTGAGAGTCAGGTGTGAGATTCAAGCTGCTGTATCCAGCTGTCTTCGCAATACTGTTTTCCTGGAGGATTATTTTAATGAAGAATAGGCTAAGGAAGAAATGCAAAAGTTTTTCTGAAAAAAAAAAAAAAAAATATCAAGCAGAATGGGACTCTGCTTCTCACTTTTCTGATAACAAATACACAGGAGAGACTTTGCTAGTGAAACCTTTTACACTGTTTCAAATGAAAATGCTTGAGAGACAAAAATGCACTAGCAACATGGAAATTAGTGAATAAATGTGAGACTGCAAAGCATTACTTGCACTTGTGAAAATACAGCTGTCTAAGAATACGTGGGAAGAGTGGACTTTTGTTGACTCTGTTAAACTTGAGAAGAGCTGTAAAGCATTCATCTCACTTCATGTCATGAATGTTTGGATGGACTCTAAGGGGAGGAGGAAAACCTAACTGTAGGGAAAACATTTTCTTTTCCAAGAAACTTTTCACAATAGATGCCTTTTTATCTTCCTCTTCTCTTTCTTTCTATTTTGGTATTCTGAGATGCAAGCATTACAGTGCAAAAAGAAAAGCCAGACAAACGCACGTTTAAGTGAAGAGGTTGTAATCTAGAGTTACTGAGGTGGGGTATGGGGATAAAAGTGCACATATCACAATATATGTAGAGCGGATATAATTTTCTCTGACTTTTGCATAGCTGAATTTCTGGATTTAAAACCTTGGCTTAAACATTTTAAGGGTAAACAAGTAAATATGTGAAAAATACGCGAACACCAAATATAAATTTTTTTAGCAATAAATGTGTCAGCTTGTCTAACTGGCTGCAACAGAGGTCTACATTTTTCCTCTTACATTTTCATGGAGGCAAGCTGACAATAGGGCAATAAAAGACAGAACACTGGGTTCTTCAAGGCTAAAAGCTAATGCTTTCTGAAAGTATGCAAGTAGTTTTCACATCGGGATAGCGGAAGTAAAGATAAAAAAAAGAACAGACACCTATTAGTGTAAGTAGAAGCACATGCAATAACTTTTAGTTATGTACTCACCATAACTTCAGATGTTTGGGATCCATCTCGCCTACATTCTGACTGATGGGTTCGGAGCCGATCCCTCGGCTCACTGCACGCTTATGCTATAGAGCGAGGCCTCTAATTGGCTGAGCTATCTTTATCCCAGGATGCACCACCGCTAATCCCCCAGATCTTGTTTGTCCGCATTCATGCACACATGCATAGCTTGTTTATATAACATTGTTAGATGTTTCAAGATGAAACAACAGGATTCGGACCTTCTGATATCCTCTGATCTCCAAGGAAGGGGGAAGGAGGGTGGTTAGGAATGTAGGGAGATGGATCCCAAACATCTGAAGTTATGGTGAGTACATAACTAAAAGATGTTATGTGATCCTATCTCGCCTACATTCTGACTGATGGGACAGCGTCCCTAGCACCTAAATCCCGGGTGGCTCATTGGAAAACACTCCTGAGCACTGTGGAACCAAATGAAGCTCGTCCTCTAGATGCCACATCTAATTTGTAATGAGAAATGAAGGTGTGCGGGGAAGACCATGTAGCCGCAGCACAAATGTCACCAATAGCAAGCTTAGAATGAAATGCTACCAAAGTAGCCATAGCCCTTGTGGAATGAGCCTTGACAGAGGTGGAAAGCTCTTTGTTAGAATAAACATAAGCTTGAGTAATACAGTCCCTGATCCATTTGGCAATAGTGACCTTTGTGACCGCTGCTTAATTTGTTTTCTGCAAAGGACACAAACAACTGATCTGTCTTCCTTGATTGTTTGGTCCTATCCAAATAAAAACGTAACTGCCTGTGGACATCTAGTGTGTGGAAAATAAACTCCGCTTTATTGGAGTATTTTGGGAAAAAAACTGGGAGCTCTAACGACTGTTGCAAGCATAAAGTGGAACAGACTTTAGGAACAAAAGAAGGATTTGGTCTGAGGGATACCCTGTCTGTATGAAAAACCAAGTATGGGGGTTTCACTGACAAAGCTTGAAGTTCTGAAACCCTTCTGGCTGAAGTAATCGCCACTAGAAAGGCTGTCTTCCATGATAGAAACTTTAGATCACAGGTAGCTGCGGTTCAAGGGGAAAGAAGTCAAGGCACGTAAAACTATATCGAGATCCCATGGAGGTGCAGGATGAGAAATCGGAGGTCTTAATAGAGCAGCACCTTTCAAGAAGGTCTTACACAACCTGTTGCTCATTAAAGGTGGGTCTATGGATTCATGAAAATTAGAAATCGCTGCCAATTGTACTTTGATGGTAGAAACAGAAGAGCCTTGATTGAAAAGAGAGGTCAGGAATTTGAGTACTTCTGCCACGGGAGTAGAAATGGGGTCCAGGCCCCGGAGTTGAGCCCAAACAGCAAACCTTTTCCATTTGCTAGAATACAGTTTCTTCGTAGCAGACTTGTGGGCTGAAGACAATATGTGCACCACATCTGGATCCAGTGCATGTCTCCTGACTATGGTCGGAAGAGGAGGAGCCAGGCCGTCAATTTTAATGTGTGTAGGGACTGGTGTAGTAGTCCCGACTGATGACTCAGTAGGTCTGGGACCTGGTCCAGGAACCATGGACCTTCCAGAGCATGTTTCCAAAGATAGGGAAACCAGACTTGACGAGGCCAGTAAGGAGCAATTAAGATCATCTTGCTCCCTAAGAGAGATGCCTTTTGAATTACCCTGGGGAGGAGAGGAACTGGAGGGAAGGCATAAAGCAGGCCGGTGGGCCAAGGATGGACTAATGCGTCCATAGGGCTCTTCCCGAGCCGGGGTTAGGGAGAAAAATTCTTTGCACTTCGCATTCAGAGGAGTCGCGAAGAGGTCGCAGCACGGAACTCCCCATTCGCTGAAAATCTGCCTTGTAACTGTCATATTCAGAGACCATTCGTGAGGAGAGAGGATGGTTCTGCTCAACCTGTCGGCTATGACATTGGACTTGCCCGGTATGTGAGTAGCCACTAGGAAGCGTTTGGTCGAGACTACCCATTCCCAAACTCTCATCGCTTCTCTGCAAAGAGGATAGGATCTGGTCCCTCCCTGTTTGTTCAGGTACCAGACAACTGACATGTTGTCTGAGTGAACAGCAATTACGCCTTGAGGGAGGTAATCGTGAAGGGCTTGAAGGGACAGGAGTACTGCCCCTCATTTCTAGGATGTTGATGTGGAGAGGGGTCTCTTCCGGGTGCCATTTGCCCTGGACTGACCTGCCCAGGGAATGCCCCCCCCGCCACGTCTGGGAGGCGTCCGTGGTCAAAGTGGCCGCCGGAGGAGGAAGAAAGTACAGTTTTGTACCTACCATAAATGTAGATGTCCGATAGGAATGCATCTGCAGTCTTTACAAATGGGTTGTCCTGTCGTCAGGCAGCCCTTCGGTCGGCCGGATTCCAAAGTCTGGGTCTGGCCTCGGCTGGTGTCGCACTTCACCCGACGTCATAGCTGCAGTTCTTCGGGTATAAAGGCATCAGCCGACGCCATTTTCCTCAGTGTTTCTTGCCCCAGATGCCAGGTGCCCTCTTGGAAGGCTAAATTTGGATAAATGCCAATGTTTCCAAATAGTAGAGAGCAAACACAAAAATAAGCATGTATGTACATATATACAAACAAATACACCATAATAGATCCCCCCCAGCTAGCTATAAGATGGGCAAATACCCTAGGAGTACCACAGAGGGAAGGGTGGGTAATCCTGACTGCAGATGCATTCCTATCGGACATCTACATTTATGGTAGGTACAAAACTGTACTATGTCCTTCAAGGATGCATCTGCAGTCTTACAAATGGGTAGAATACCATAGCCAAACTAGAGGAGGAGGAAAGAAGAGATTATGGTGTAGTTAGGATCCCTTGCAAAACAGCAGTGGCAAAACCTGCTCGGGATCTAGAGTATAAAGGTAAGTTGTAATGCTTGGCAAATGTATGCACGGAGGTCCAAGTAGCAGCCTCTATAATGTCCTTGGTAGCCACTCCTCGTAAGAAAGCTGTGGTAGTGGCTGTAGCCCTTGTGGAGTGAGGCCTGATGTTCTCTGGAGTTTTCTTTCCATGGCAGGAATAACAAAATCTAATGCAATTTCCTATCCACTTGGAGATTGTCTGTTTTGAAATTGCTTTTCCTTCCCTTCCTGTTGCATATGCTACCAGTAGCTGGTCAGTTTTTCTACTGCCCTTGGTCCTGTCCAGGTAGTAGCGTAACTGTCTATGCACATCCAAGGTATGCAACAGTCTTTCTCCCCTATTCTGTGGGTTGGGGAAGAATGTAGGTAGGTGGATAGCCTGATTTAAAGATACTCTGGATACCACCTTAGGCATAAAAGTAGGATTTGTTCTCATGGACACTCTATCTTGATGGAAGATCAGGAAGGGTTGCACTGCCATTAATGCCTGTAGTTCAGATACCCTTCTTGCTGAAGTGATTGCCAGCAGGAAAGCAGTCTTCCATGATAAGTATTGTAATTCTGCTGTTGCTGCTGGTTCGAAAGGAGGAAGTGTCAATTTTTCTAGCACAAAGTTCAAGTCCCATGCTGGCAATGGTGGTTTCCTAGGAGGTTTTACATTTTAATTCCTCTCAGAAACTGCCTTAGCAGAGGATGAGAAGACAGGAGGATCCAAGCTGTATTCTGCTGAAATTGCTGATGCATGTATCTTGATGGAAGAATAGGACAGGCCTGTGTGGAAGAGCTCTGCCAAGTATTCCAGGATGTTGGCTATGTTTACCAGTGACACATCTTCTCCCTTTGCAGTATTCCAAATGAGATATCTCTTCCATTTTGCTGCATAATTTTTCCTTGTTGAGGGTCTGCGAGCCTCAAGGATAATGTCTTTAACCTTTTGTGATAAATTTGGGTTAATTGATCTTATGGAATGTTCCAGGCAGTCAGCTGCAGAGTTTTCAGGTTTGAATGCAGGATGTTGTAGTTGTTCTGTGTTAACAGCAATGGAACCAGGGGTAGTGTCCATATTTGTTCCCGAGACATGCTCCTTAGTAATGGGTACCAATGTTGCCTTGGCCAGTCTGGAGCTATCAGAATGATCCTTGGACGGTCCTCTTTGATCTTCAATAGCACCTTGTGCATCAAAGGAAGTGGTGGGAATGCATATGCTGTCAGGTTTTTCCAACTGAAAGATAGGGAGTCCACCTTCCAAGCTAGTGGGTGGTACGTCCTTGTGCAGAATTTCTTTAGCTGGTGATTGTGTGGGGATGCAAATAAGTCTATTTCTGGGAGTCCCCATTTTCTTGTAATGGCTTTGAAGATGTCCGGATGCAGCATCCATTCGTGGGCATCGGTGGTAGTCCTGCTTAATACGTCTGCTAGAATGTTTTCTTTTCCTGGTACAAAAATTGCTTGTAACTGAATGTTGTAGCTCAGAGCCACATTCCATAGGTCCAGTGCCATCCGGCATAGAGGGTATGAATGTGTGCCTCCCTGTTTGTTGATGTACCACATAACTGTGGTGTTGTCTGTCCTTATCAACTGACCTTCTCGGAGAAATGGTCTGAATGTCTGGATTGCCAATTTTACTGCCAGCATTTCCTTTAGATTTATGTGTAGGTGCAGCTGGTCTTGAGTAAATAAGCCTTGTATGCACTTGTCCAGCATGTGGGCCCCCCAACCGAGGTCTGAGGCGTCCGTCGTGATGGTTTGGCTTGGTTGAATGCTGTAGAAGGGCAATCCTGTGTTTGATTGACAGGCCTGAGCCCACCATAGGAACTCTTGCTTCAGGCATGGGATTATTGGAATTTTGGCTTCTAGGCTGTGCTTGTGTTGAGACCATAAATTCTTTAGGTACCACTGTAGCTTTCTCATATGCAGTCTGGCATGAGGGACCAGTATTATGCAGGATGCCATGAAGCCCAAGGCTTGCAGTACTTTTCTTGCTGTTAGATGGTTCTGCTTTGTTAATGCCAAGAAGTAGAGAGGTAGTTGCTCTTGTTTTTCTGCAGTTAGGAATGCCATTTGCTTTGATGTGTCCAGCTCTGCACCCAAAAAGTTATTCTTTGGGATGGTATCAGCCTTGACTTTATGTTGACTGTATATCCCAGGGCTTGTAGCAGGTAAATGACTCTTTGTAAGTCTTCTGTTAGCTTGTTTTTGTTGTCCGCTTGTATCAGGCAGTCGTCCAGGTAGGGGTAAATTTGGATTCCTTGAAGCCTGCAATGAGCAATTACTGATGCCAGGCATTTCGTGAACACTCTGGGCGCAGTAGATAAGCCAAAGGGCAATGCTGAGAATTGATAATGCTCTGATCCTGCAAGAAATCTGAGGTATCTTCTGCAATTTGGTCGTATGGGGACGTGCAGGTATGCCTCCTTGAGATCTAGAGTTACCAGCCAAGACTCCTTGCCCAGCATGGGAAGAAGCTGCTGTAGAGTCAGCATTTTGAATTTTGGAACAATGAGGAATGTGTTTAAAGCGGACAGGTCGAGAATAGGCCTCCATTTGTTCTCTTTTCTTGGTACCAGGAAGAGTCTGGAGTAAAATCCCTGTCCTTGCTCCATAGATGGTACATTTCCACAGCTCTCATCTTTAATAATTGAGATATTTGTTTTAGAGCTTCTGTCTTTTGATTTGGCGGTAGGTTTGGCATTCCTCTCTTCCTGGTAGAGTATGGAAGTGGAACCTGTAGCCTTGGTCTATTGTCTGTAAAATCCACTTGTCTCTTGTGATGTAATGCCAGTTTATTGAGAATAAAGCTAGCTTTCCGCCTAAGGGTGCTTCTAGTTGTTCCCTTGTAGGCGGTGCCAGAGCCAAGTCACTGTGATTGTCCTGTTGCAGTGGTGGTGGCTGTGTCTGTGCCTCGCTGGTTGTTACCCTGCCACTGGCGCCCCCTGTAGGCACCCCTGGATTGGTTTCTGCCTCTTGATCGCCTATTCCTGCCTCTCTGTGCTTTAGAGGAGTCTGGAAAGGACCAAGTTTTGGAGGGCCAATTCCTGCTAAACCTTGGAGGTTGGACCTGTAAGAAATCTTTCACTGTTTGTACAGATTTTGCCTTCTCCTCCATCTTCTTCAGTACCTGTTGTGCAGGAGAACCAAATAAATTGGCCTTGTCCATGGGAGCATCTAACAGTTTTGATTTGACATGGTCGCGTAAGGCCTGCTCTTTCAACCATGCATGCCTTCTGATAACTGTACCAGTCATGGCTGATCTAAAGGAAGCCTCCAGTGCATCATAGCCGCATTTTAAAGAATGGTTACTAACTTGCTGAATGTTATGTACCATTTCCTGAACATACTTCTTATCAAAAGGTTCATCAGAGGACAGTTTTTAGTTAACTGGTCAAGCATAAATTCTTGATATTGGATCATATGAAATTGACAGTTCAAGGCCCTAGCTGACAGAGTAGCAGAAGTGTAAACTTTTACCCCATCTCTCTAAGGACCTGGATTCCCTTTCAGAGGGAGGGATTTTAGCAGAGGTAGTTGCTACAGCCTTAGGCCCTGGGAGATAGTCTCGGGGTCTGCAAAAGGAGCCTTGTATAAATGGTAATGTGTGTCCGGGACCCTGTAGTACCTATCGGGCTTAGCAGGGGCCGGAGGTAATGAATCAGGAGCAGTACAAGCATCATTAAATGCATCATCTACAACAGAAAGAACTAGAGGTATAGCTAAAGGCCTATGTTGTGGTAAATGCAAAAAGGTTCTAAGCCTTTTCCTGGAGTCTGAGAAATCTTGGCCCTGCCACTGAAATTGTTCCCTCATAGCATGCAAGGTTTCCCCAAAGGAAAATTCCTCAGGTGGAGAGGCAGAAGGGATGGACTCTTCAGCATCAGAGTCTTCGTAAGGGGAATAAGGAGCCTCTGGAGGGTCTGTGTTATCTGAATCATCAGAGGAATCATCTGTGGACACTGGCTCAGGAGGCTCTGCTCTAGGCCTCTTCTCTGGAGGTGGATGAGAGGCCCTGTATGGATGAGGCTGGGATCCCCGGATTAAAGAAATAAGATCCTCTGCCAAGGAAAGCATTTGGGAACTGGAGCTGGGCCTGTGAGAGGGGGTCTTAACAGGCACAGTTTTTGTAGCTTTAGCTGCTTTAGCCCTGGCAAAGGCCTTAATGGACATGGCTGCAGGAGGCCTAGCAGCTCCACGTGCAGGAGTTGAGATATCCAAGGGAATAGTGTCAGATAATTCCTGAGAAACCGCAACCACAGGATGGATTTCAGAAGCCGATTCCACCAGGTTTGAAGAGGCCTCGGTAGAAGGCA
Organism: Protopterus annectens; assembly: GCF_019279795.1. Taxonomy (NCBI): domain Eukaryota; kingdom Metazoa; phylum Chordata; order Ceratodontiformes; family Protopteridae; genus Protopterus; species Protopterus annectens. The sequence goes on along the minus strand of NC_056746.1, from coordinate 1,034,335,880 downwards.
TGTTGTCGGCTGAAGGAAGAACCGCTTGCTCAGTTTCAGCCGAAACAGAGACACTTGCAGTTGGCTTCACCGCGGTTTCGGCCGAAACCGCGGACCGCGAGTGTCGGTCCTTTTCCTTGCGTTTTTTGGATATTTGTGAAGTCGGAGGATCCGACGGCATAATATAAGCAAAATCAGTGCCAAAAAACTGCTCAGCAAATTCCGACCGACGTCGAAGCGTCCGTCGGTTAAAAGAAGCACAGGCTAGACAAGCTGCGACGTCGTGGTCTGGGCCTAAACAAGGTAAGCAGTAAGAGTGGAAATCTTTATGAGGTATTTGTTTCCCACAAGTTAAACAATTATTCACTTTTTCTGACATCGGCTGAGGCAAGAAAGAGTCCCCAATGGGGTACTTAGCTTTTTAGAAGTCTTCGAAGTAGTATTCGGTAGTAGTAATCTCTGGTTCTGACCGACCGGCACTTGCGAACAGCTTCTGCTTCGGGCGCCACGCGGCAAGAAAGACTGAGGAAAATGGCATCGGCTGATGCCTTTATACCCGAAGAACTGCAGCTATGACGTCGGGTGAAGTGCGACACCAGCCGAGGCCAGACCCAGACTTTGGAATCCGGCCGACCGAAGGGCTGCCTGACGACAGGACAACCCATTTGTAAAGACTGCAGATGCATCCTTGAAGGACATCAAAGGGTCGTCCCTGATCCAAATTGGAGGACACTAGTCACCAGCGAAGGTCCCGTCTGCAAGATTCTGTGATCCATATTAGATGATTGAGAGGGAGTTCCTGAAAGGACCACTGAGTTGAAAGAAGCCACTGGAGGATTCTCATGTGTAACCTTGCCAAGGGAACCAGCAGAACTGTGGCAGACATCGATCCCAATAGCTGTAGGACCAGTCTGGCTGGGGCTTTGGACCTGGGGAGTAAGGCTCGAACCTGATTTCGAATGGTCTGAATTCTGTCTGCAGGTAGATAAACCCGCATCTGGTTTGAATCTATCTCTACCCCTATGAATCTTATTCTTTGAGATGGCCGTAACACAGACTTTGGTCAATTGAAGGTGATTCCAAGGGAATTGCCCAGTGATATTGTGGCTTGTAGGCTCTGTAGAAGTAGATGCTTGGAGGTGGCAGTTAGAAGCCAGTCGTCTAGGTACGGAAACACCTGGAATCCTAGACTCCTCAAGTGAGCAGTCACTACTGCCAAGCATTTGGTGAACACCCTGGGGGCTGTGGTGAGACCAAAGGGCAGCACGCGGAACTGAAAATGACTGCCTCCTAGGCTGAAGCGCAAGTGTCTCCTGGACGTTTGATGTATTTTGATATGGTAATACGCGTCCTTGAGGTCTATGGAGCACATCCAAACACCTTTCTCCAACAATGGGAGAATGGTTTGTAAAGTGACCATTCGGAACTTGGACTTCTTGACTGAACGGTTTAGGTTGCTTAGGTCCAAAATGGGCCCGGTCCCCGGTCTTTTTTGGCACCAAAAAGAATCTTGAGTAAGTCCCTAATCCGATCTGGTCTGCGGGGACCGGTTGGATGACTCCTTTTTGCAGCAGCTTTGAAATTTCTAAGGCTGCGGTATCCCGTTGACTGGGTGGCGGGTCCGGGATTCTTCTGGACTGAGGGGGGGGGGCAACAGAATGGAATGGAGTAACCTCCGGCGATAATTCGAAGCACCCATCGGTCCTGAGTGATCCCTTCCCAGGCCTTCAGGTGCTTCGAACGACCCCGACTGGCTCCGGAGCAGCACAGTCGGGCAATCCCTCAGGGACTATGAAAAGCTGAAGAGCCACGAAAGGACTCGCGGTCTCCAGTGTTGCGGGGGCCTCTGCCGCCTCTGGGACGGCGTCATACTGATGAATTTCCCCCTCCTCTGCCTCTGGAGGGGGAACCTTCCTGCTGAGATGGGTAAGACTTCTGCGATCTACGGAACCACATCTTCCCTCCTCTTTTAGCCTTGGGATAAGGCCGAAAGGGAGTGGAAAATCGTGCCCCTACGGCAGTCAGAGTCTTACCCTCCTGTTCACAGTGGGTAAGCGTGTCTTTCACCTTGGGCCCAAACAGGGAGGACCCATCAAAGGGGGCGTCGGCGAATGAAGACTTGAAGGCCTCCGCGAAATGACACAGGCGGAGCCAGGCTTGTCTCCGTAGAGCAATGCCTGTACTGCCGCTCTACCGCCTTCGGCTGCATACGAAATGAGCCTCATGGACGAGTTGGAAATGGATGACATTGTAGCCAGCTGAGATCCAACCGTCTGGGCCAGCTCCTCAGGCAGGTTACCTAAAAGGGTATCGGATAGCTCCTTAATCAGATCCCTCTGGAATCTCGTAAAGTGCGTCAGGTAGTTCAAAGACCTCAGAGTAAAGGCTGCTGAACTAAGGGTGCGCTTACCGTACCGATTCATGCTCCTAGACTCCTTATTAGGAGGATGGACAGACGTAGAAGCCTCTGCTACATCTTGCTGGGTAGCAGATGCCACCACCATAGCATCCACAGCCACACCTTTCGTAAGGAACTCTCTATCTGGGGGCCGAAGAAATTTGTTTGGACGAGCGGGCACCGGTTCAAGAGAGTCTGGTGTTCCCACGCCTTCGACAGATCAAATCCAAGAGCTCATCAAGGCGGAGACACCCAGGAGGCGGAGGGCTGAGCCCCAAAGGCCTTCAGGAACACCGACTCATCAGCAGAGGGAGGTTTGGACTGCCAGCCGCCTCGTTGTTCTAGGGCTTCCAGGATGTCTGCAAAGGAGACATCATCCGAGGACGACTTGGGGGACCACTCTGCATCATCGAGATCGGTGTCAGATGTCAAAGACTCGTCAGGGGAGTCAACGTGCTTCCTCTTGCACGTTTTCTTCCTGGGAGGTTCTTCCGAAGAGGCTTCAGAAGGACCTCCAGGAGGGGGAGAAACCCCAGCGGGGATAACCTGAGGCCCAGGGGCTCCGCTGTCTGCGGACAGGGGGACTGCCAATGACCCAGTCTCCAAATGTAGGGAAGGAGCTGGGGAAACTGTGGAGGTAGCCAATGAAGATTTGGCTAGAGCACTCCTCATAGCCCTGAAGGCGGGACCACCAGAATCCTGGGAAGGTCCCCCCTCCGTGGCCACGACAGTGGACGGTACTCCCGCCGCCGACGCACCAAGAGGAAGACTTGGGACCGAAAGCATCAATCCCGAAGCCTCCCCCCAGGGCCGAAGGAAGAAGTCCGTGCACTAAACTCCAACCCAAGAGCCGGAGTCGGAGCAAGGGTAGGGCCTGACCCTAACACCTCCACTGGTTCCACCAACACCTGCTCCAACGGTGCCGAAGCTGTTGGAGGAGGAAGTACGGTAGGGGAGTGGACCATTGGCTCCGAAGCCAAATGGGCTGGAGCCGAAACCATCTTTTGGAACACCGGAGACTGGAAGAGTCGAAGGAGCACCCTGTCAATGTCCGAATCAGACATCCTGGATGATCTCGAGGATACCGATCGGGCCCGAACCGATTTCTCCATCGGCTCCGAAGGGCTCAGGGACCGGCTCCGAAAGGACTCAACAATTATCGGCTCCGATGGTGCCGATAAGGACTTCGGCTCCGAGGGGGAAGTGTCTGAGCCGATGACCCTTATCAGCTCCAATATCAGTGGAGCCGATGAGGGTGACCCGCCTCTCAATGCCCCAGACCTCGGCTCCGAAACCAGAGGGGTCGAGGCTGGAGGCATCAAGGCAGACCGTTCCGACCTCGGCTCCGAAGTCCGTGGAGCCGATGGAGAAGTCTGCTTAGTCTTCTTAGCCGTCGGATCCGACTGACTGGTCGGAGCCGGCGCTTTCCTCTTTTTAGAAGGAGACTGAGAGGAAGACAAAGCCTCCTCAAAAGAAGGCTTGATTAATCCTTTGAGGATTAATTTGTTTTTCCTCTCCTGGAGGACTCTGGAGGAAAACGCATGGCATACACTGCACGATTCCTGCAGATGTTTGGCGCCAAGGCAATAGAAGCACGAGGAGTGGTCGTCCGTTATGGACATTTTGAACCCACACCTCGTGCACTTTTTAAACCCGGAGGGTTTATGTTCTTTAGACATAATGTACAAAAAATAGACAACAACAGTAAATTAAGAGTTTGTATACACAGGAACAAAAATGCCACTAACTCCGAAAAATATTAAACTAAAGAACTTTTTTTTTTTTTTTTGGCACACAAGAAATGTAAGAAAGAGAAAGGGGAAACAAGGAGGGTCAAGACCCTCTAACTCAAACGGGTACTTGACCCACACACAACCACTAAAGTAGTTAGCACAGGGGAAGGCCCCTCTAACTTAAACGGAACCTTCTCTGACAGGAAAATATATGAAAAACTCACTGAAACTATAAGAAACACACTCGTACACAAAAAATAGCCGTTAAAACAGCTTTTGGGTTTAAATGAAGGAAATACTGACAGGAAAAAAGACTATATATATAGTACTTATCCCAGCCAATGTTGAGACCACGTCCAAGCTCTGTAAGCGGCAAACGAGATCTGGGGGATTAGCGGTGGTGCATCCTGGGATAAAGATAGCTCAGCCAATTAGAGGCCTCGCTCTATAGCATAAGCGTGCCGAGTTGGAGCCGAGGGATCGGCTCCGAACCCATCAGTCAGAATGTAGGCGAGATAGGATCACATAACATCATGCGTTTTACCATGGATAACCAAAATTTCAAGTTAATTAGGGCTTATATCAACAGCTGTCTATTTGGCACAAATTCTCCTATTAGGAGGATTAAACTAAATTATATGAATATGTATATAAGTTGTGTGTGTTTTCTAGATGCGTTTGTTTTGTAGGAGGGTTTTTATTAAACAGAAAGTCTTGTAAAATGTGTCTGGTTCCAATACTGATAAAGGATGTATGTATCCAATACAAAGGATTAAACCTGCCAAACGTTAATGGGTACATGTATCACAAACGTTGGAAATAGACATTTTAAAAAGCTGCCATGTAGAATAGTTGGGAATAATGACTTCCTACCATAATGGCGACACTTATTATCTTGGAATCTGAATGATTTCAAAAGGTACAGACAAAAAGAAAAGAATACTTAATTATATTAAGAAATGCAGAGTGCAAATAGAAATACTACAGGAAACACGTTTGTAAAGAACTGAGTGTCAGAATTTAATAAAGAAATTATTTCAGGGTGGACATTCTACAAAATATCAGGGACAATAGAAAAGAAGAGTACTTATATTAACTGCTAGAGGAGCCCCAGTAGTGATAACAGAGGGGGAAAACAGCTAATAATGGCAGATATGAAGAAGTAAGGGGCTACTGGCAAGGGATAAAGACTGCGCTGGTATGTATTTATAATCCCCCAACACTGCTATTTTGGAGCTTAAAAAAATTGGGAGAAATAATCAGCTTCCAGCAGGGAAAAATTACTTACAGGAGAGGACTGTAATTTGATTTGTAACAAGGATGTATCTTGGGGGCTAAGAAAAGAAGATACAACAAAACAGGGTAAATTTCTGAAGAAAATTATGAAAATACATGGTATGAAGGTATGAATACACTAACAGGAACTTTGAGAGAATTCACATATTATTCCCCAAGGTACAATAACCGAGATAGACTTGACAGAAATTATATTTCACAGGAAAATGTGCATTTTAATTAAGAACTTTATATATGTGTGTGTGTGTGTGTGTGTGTGTGTGTGTGTGTGTGTGTGTGTGTGTGTGTGTATATCTATATATATATATATATATATATATATATATATATATATATATATATATATATATACACACACACATATATATATATATATATATTACACACACACACACACACACACACACACACACAATATATAAAGTGTGTGTGATATTATATATATATATATATATATATATATATATATATACATACATACATACATACACACACACACACACGTACATATAGATATATACAGCAGACTCCCTTTTATTCCAGTCTCTTATTCCAGCCTCTCTTTAACCAGCCTTCTGTTTAAATGGCCATCAGATTTCTGCTGTAGTCCTAGCAAAACACAATGGAGAACAGCAGCACTCCGGCCTCCTCTGGGCTAAATAATGACCAACATTTGAGTTTTAGACTTCATATTCAATAGAAAAATGCATATCTACACCAATCCTGTTATTCTAGTTGATTTATAACCTATAAATATTATTTTGCATGCTTTTTCTGATTAACCAGCCCTTTGTTTATCCAGCCTAAGGTCCGCTCTCAGCGAGCGGAGATAAGAGGGAGTCTTACCATATCCAATAACTATTCCAGATAACTTGCCAACAATTACCAAGATAACAATGCAGGGTAAAGAAATAAAGATGAGACACTTGCTCTTCCCCACCTACCTGTTAAAAAGAAAGGAATTTAAGGAATATAAGGAAATCATCTGGTAGTTATTAAGAAAAATAAAAAGTACTTCAGATGTTATAGTTAGTGAGTGGGATAAAATAAAAATGGGAGTTTAAAATGGGATAGAAATAAAAGAAAATTGATCTGGTTAAGAATAATAATTACTTAGATGGGCTGGCAAAAGTTAAAGTACATCTGGAGAATCTCACAGAACAAGAAGGCATGCAATTGTAGAGTGCTAAAAGGAAAATTAGGGCGTACCTGGGTAACATGCATGAGTTTAGAAAAACTGCTGTTAAACAACTATTTTTTGATAACTATGGCGCACAAAAAGCTTCTGGCACAATGACTTTGGGAAAAAGAAAGTAGAAAGGGTTGTTGACAAACTTAGGAAGCCTATAAAGTACAGTTTTGTACCTACCATAAATGTAGATGTTCGAGGATCCACATTGCTGCAGTCATAACCTGTGGGTAGTCCGCTGTCCTCGGTCGGCCCGAATACCAAAGTGTTAGGCTGGCGTCGGTCATGGTCGCTCAGATCTGGCGTCAGTACGCAGTGGTACTAAAGCGCATGACCGACGCCATATCCTCAGTCTTTCTTGCCCCAGATGTCAGAAGGCCTAAAAAAGAAAAGGCCATAGCCAAAAATAGAAAATACCCAACCACCAATATAGAAAAAATAATCACCCCAAAACAACACAGCAACCCCAAACTACAGAGGGAAGGAGGGAGGGAAAATTGGACTGCAGCAATGTGGATCCTCGAACATCTACATTTATGGTAGGTACAAAACTGTACTATGTTCTTCGTCTCACATTGCTGCAGTCATAACCTGTGGGTAGAATCCCAAAGCAAAGGTAAAGGGAGGTTGGCAAAATTAAAAAGCATTAGGAGCTGCTAACATGCCCTGTAAAACTGCAGTGGCAAACCTAGCCCTAGACTTGGAATAAAGAGGGAGATGGTAATGTTTAGCAAAAGTGTGCACTGAACTCCAAGTAGCTGCCTCCAAAATATCCTTAGTAGCTACTCCCCTTAAAAAGGCAGTAGAAGTGGCAGTAGCCCTAGTGGAATGAGGTCTGATCCCAGCCGGAACATCCTTTCCATGATGAGAATAACAAAAAGCAATACAATGGCCAATCCACTTAGAAATAGTTTGCTTTGAAACAGCTTTCCCTTGCGAACCCAAAGCAAAAGAAATGAATAACTGTTGAGCCTGCCTGAACCCTTTAGTTCTGCTCAAATAATAGCGTAGCTGCCTGTGAATATCCAAAGAATGCAACATTTTTTCCCCTTTATTTTGGGGATCAGCATAAAAAGTAGGCAAATGAATAGATTGGTTTAAGGCCACATTAGAAACAACTTTAGGCATAAACGTAGGGTTAGTATGCAGGGATACCCTATCCTTATGGAATATCAGGAAGGGTTCAACTGCCATGAGAGCCTGCAATTCAGATACCCTCCTAGCAGACGTAATGGCCAACAAAAAAGCAGTCTTCCAAGACAAAAACTTCAACTGAGATGTAGCTGCAGGTTCAAAAGGAGGTAAAGTAAGCTTTTCCAACACAAAATTGAGATCCCAGGAAGGAGTAGGAGCTCTACGTGGGGGTCTTATGTTCTTTGCCCCTCTAAGAAATTGCTTAAACAAAGGGAGAGAAAATAATGGTGGGTCACAATCATAGTGAGCAGAAATGACTGCAGCATGAACTTTCACGGAGGAGAAAGACAAACTCTTGTCTAATAATTCTGTAAGGTACTGTAGGGTAACACTCAAATTAGGTACTGAAACATCAAAGCTCTTTGCTGTGCTCCAAAGAAAAAATCTCCTCCATTTATCAGCATAAACTTTCCTAGTACTAGGTCATCTGGCTTCCAATATGACATTCAAAACTTGTTGAGGAAGCTGCGACCCCCCCAGGGTCTAAAACAGAATATGCCAGGCTGTCAGATGCAGGGACTGTACCCTGACATTGAGGAAATGATTGCTTGCCTGGGACAAAAGGTGTGGAATTGGTGGCAAAGGCCAAGGAGGCTCCTGTACTAAACTCCTCAGCAGAGGATACCAGTGCTGACGTGGCCAATCTGGAGCTATTAGAATCATGCAAGGCTTGTCCTGTCTGACCTTCAAGAGCACTTTGGAAAGGAGAGGCAGAGGAGGAAAAGCATAGACGTGAAGGTTGTTCCAACTGAAAGATAGAGCATCCACTTTCCAAGCTTTTGGGTGAAACATCTTTGTGCAAAATTTTGGCAGTTGGAAATTTAGTGGAGAAGCGAACAGATCTATGTCTGGAGTTCCCCAAGCCACTGTTAACTGTTGAAATACATGAGGATCCAATTTCTACTCGTGGGGATCCACCATCTGTCTGCTCAAAACATCTGCTAAGGAGTTCTGTGCTCCTGGCAGAAACCTTGCTTGAAGAGTGATGTGCAAACTCAGCGCAGTCTCCCACAAAATCATAGCTTGTCTGCAAAGAGGGTACGAATGGGTTCCCCCCTGCTTGCTGATGTACCACATAACTGTTGTGTTGTCTGTTTGAATCAACACCTGTCCCGGTTGAAGTAGATCCTTGAAAGCCATCAGTGCAAATTGGACTGCTAACATCTCCTTCATGTTGATATGCAAATACTGTAGTCTGGGAGGCCACGTGTCTTGAATCCATTTCCCATTGAAGTGTGCTCCCCAAGCCATGTCTGAGGCATCTGTCGTTAAGATCTGACTCGCCTCTGGTCGGGTCACAGAAAGTCCCTTGTTTAGGTGACATTCCTGAGCCCACCACAAAAATTCCTTTTGGATGCAAGGTATTATCTGAATGACAGTGTCCAAATCGTGGCAGTGTTGAGTCCATACACTTTTGAGATACCATTGTAGCTTCCTCATATGCAGTTTGGCATTGGGAAGTACCAGAATACAAGATGCCATGAACCCCAAGGCTTGAAGGACTGTCCTTGCAGTCAGCCTGGACAGTAGGGATAATTGCTGGAAGTATAGGGGAAGATTTCTTTGTTTGTCCGGGGTCAAAAAAGCCATCTTGAGAGGCTGTATTCAGTCTCACACCCAGAAAGCACATGTCCTGAGAGGGTACTAGACTGGACTTTGTTTCGTTCACAGAATACCCTAGGCACCTTAAAACTGTCATTACATACTGTAGATGCTGAAGTAACTTGACTTTGTCTTGAGCAAGAATCAGGCAATCGTCCAGATAAGGATAAATTTGTATTCCTCTCAGTCTTAAGAAGGCTATCACAGGAGCCAGGACCTTTGTGAACACCCTGGGCAGTAGATAAGCCAAAGGGCAATGCAGAGAACTGATAATGAAAAGTACCAGCCAGCGCAGGAACCTCCTGCAGCTGGGCCTGATAGGAATGTGAAGATAAGCCTCTGAGATCCAGAGTTACCATCCAGTGATCTTTGCCTAGCAGAGGCAGAAGTTGCTGCAAAGTTAACATCTTGAACTTTGGAATGTCTAGGTATGTATTGAGAATGGACAAATCCAGAATTGGCCTCCAAGTGTTTCCTTTCTTTGGCACAAGGAACAGGCGAGAATAAAATCCTAGGCCTACTTCTGACGGAGGTACCACCTGGATAGCCCCCATTTGTAAAAGTAAAGAAATCTGTTTGTGAGCCTCCAGCCTTTGCTGAGGAGGTACGTCTGGCATGCCTTTGAAAGGAGGCAAGGTGTGAAAATAAAACTTGTAGCCTCGGTTTGTAATGTCCAACACCCATTTGTCCTGGGTGACCAAAAGCCAATTTTGCTTGAAAAGTGCCAACTTCCCTCCTAGAGGAGCTGCCAGACAGGAGGAATCTGGTAGCTGGAGATACAGGTCATTGGGTCTGTTTACGAAAAGGCTGACCCCTGCCCTCACCAGAAGATTGTGCAGGAGAACTCCACGTCCTAGGTCTGAAAGAACCCTGAGCATGAGCTCTGCCCCTACCACGTCTAGATCTGCCCTTAGACTGAAAATCAGAAGAAGGATAAGCCCATCCTTTTGCAGGCCAATTTCTGCTAAACTTAGGGGGCTGCACTTGTAAAAATTCCTTAACCGTCCTTAGCTTTGTCTTCCATTTTCTTCAAAACTGACTCCACAGGAGAACCAAAAAGAACTTCAGATTGAAGGGGAGCATCCAAAATTCGTGCTTTAACATGCTCTGACAAATTTTGATCCTTAAGCCAGGCGTGCCTACGAATAACTGAACCAGTGGCAGCCACCCTGGAAGAAGCCTGAAGAGCATCAAAGCCACACTGCAAGGAATGCTTACCAACCTGATCAGATGCATGAACTAAGTCCTGCAATTCCTTACACTCTATACCCTCAGCTAGAGCATCTACCTTAGATTTCAACTGGCTTAACAGAAAATTCTGATACTTCAGCATATGAAACTGGCAATTTAAAGCCCTCATAGCTAGCGTGGAGGAGGTATACACTTTTTTACCCCACCTATCCAAGGCTATAGAATCTTTATCCAGAGGTACCGGATTCTTAACTACAGAAGCCCTGACACCCTTAGGTCCCTGACTAATAGTTTCCGGGTCAGCTTTAGGACTCTTATACAAATATTTATGAGCCTCTGGAACTCTGTAATACCTGTCTGGCTTGACAGGGGCAGGGGGTAAAGAATCAGGATTAAGGGAAGCTTCAGAAAAAACATCCTGAACAACATCCAAAACAGGGGGAATAGCCAAGGGCCTATGTTGTGGTAAAAACAAAAATTCCCTAAGCCTCTTACGAGAATCTGAAAAATCCTGACCTTCCCACTTAAAATGCTCCCTCATAGAGTGCAGGGTTTCAGAAAAGGAAAAATCCTCTGGAGGAGAAGCAGAAGGACAGGAATCCTCTGCATCCGAATCAGAATAGGGAGGAAAATCCTGAATGTCCTCAGCAGAAGACTCAAGAGTAATCTGAGGAATGCTCCAATCCCTCCACCTCTGTCTCCACCCTAGGCCTCTTATCTGGAGGGGGCATAGAACCTCTGATTAAAGTAATCAAATCCTCTGCCATTTTCAGCATATGTTTTTTAGGAACAGAGCCCGAAGAACTAGGGCTGATGCCTGTGCCAGGAAGACCAGGTCTAGCTTTAGAAGGGGCTTTAGTGACAGAAGTAGAAGGCCTAACAACCTTATGTAAAGCAGGAACTACAGAAACTTGAGAGGCCCCCTCGGCCTGACCTAACTCCTGAGAGGCCAAATCCTGTAGGATTAAAGGTTCCCCCTGTGATTCAGCTGAAACCTCGGCTGGATCCACAGATTCAACCGTAGTTTCCATAGAACCGGCGTCCGCAACGGACGACTCATCCTGCTTAGACTTTAACGATTTATCTTTTCGCTTCTTAGCGGTAGCGGGCGTCGGAGGATCCGACGGCATGTTGTAGTTATACCGCTTACCAAAAACAAGTCTAGCACAATCTAACCTGCGTTTAATGGTGCGCTTATTAAATCTAGCGCAAAAGCGACACCCGACTACGTCGTGCTCAGGCCCCAAGCAAGGAATACAGAGAGAGTGGTAGTCCCTATGAGGTATCTGTTTCCCACAAGAAATACAATTATTAACTTTTTCTGACATCCGGATTTAACTGAGGCAAGAAAAGACAAAATATTCCCCAACGGGTACTTAGCCCAACTTGGTCTTCGGTCTGAAACTCAGAATACGAAAATTTCAGGACGCCGAACGGCACTTGCAAACGCTGCTTCTGCTTCGGACCATGCGGCAAGAAAGACTGAGCATATGGCGTCGGTCATGCGCTTTAGTACCACTGCGTACTGACGTCAGATCTGAGCGACCATGACCGACGCCAGCCTAACACTTTGGTATTCGGGCCGACCGAGGACAGCGGACTACCCACAGGTTATGACTGCAGCAATGTGAGACGAAGAACATCAAGAAAATGTACTAGAGATCCTGTAAGAGATGCTTCAGAAATTATGAAGCAGAGAAGCTGAAAAAAATCAAGAAAAAGCACAAATGGAAATATCTGTGGAGGACTTAAATACACCACGGTTAGAGGTAGATGAGGCTTAACAACTAACAGTTACGGTAGGAGGAGATGAAATAAAAATGGTGATGTATACCCAATCTGCAGCCAAGTTTACAGGAAGTGGTGATGTATAACCAATCTGCAGGCAAGTTTCTAGGAACAGATGATATTCCAGAGAAAGTTTGTAAGCTAGGAGGAAAGAAATCGATACAGGTCTGGAAGGTTTTGCTAAAAAGAATTTTAAAAGAAGGGGAGGCATCACTATCCTGGAAAAAAAAAAACTATGGTGGCTGTAATACCCAAAGACAGTAAACACCCATTTGATTCAGCTTCATACAGGCCTATTTCTATTACAAACCTTGATTATAGTGATGACTTCTATAATGGCTAAAAGAATGGTAAAGGTGATGAGGGAAGGCAAACATTTGACAACATTAATTGAACAATAAGCTGGGACTTGAGTAGGGTAATGGAAGCATTTGCATTTCCTGATACAATAATAAGGTTTATTAATAGGATATATGACGGATAAGAGGCAAAATTAAAAGTTTGAGGGTTCCTCTCTGATATTTTGCCAATTTCTTTATACTTAGAACCACTGGCAAAGAAAATAAGTGATTCAGAAATTCAAAGCTGGCTTTACTTGCAAATAATATTTTGTAGCCGACGGAACCAGAAAAGGACAACTCAATGCTGTGAAATATCCTGAGACAGTTCCATGTTTTTCTGGAGAGAGTATGTCAGTCCGGTGAATGTGACTTCTGACTTCAGCAAATGCAAAGAAGCCGAAGACAGTTGGTTGAAACCACCTTCAACTAAAGTGGAGAGTGCCTTTTTCTCTGCCGTTGTTCGACTTTGCAACTGGTACGTGTAATTCCAGGTTGTGCTGGGGGGGTAAAGGAACTTGTCTCCCGCAAAAAAAGTTTTTTGAATGTTTGCTCAAAGCAGTTTCAGCAAACTGGTTTCACTGTATTTGCATTCACTTAAAACCACCTTCCATGCATCAACAGGAATCCTTTTTCAGGATATAAAATTAATTACAATAAAATAAAAGCTATAGCTATAAACTACATATGAATTGGTTCAGCTATACCCTTACTTATGGAGACATGACAAAATGAAGTAATTAGGAGTATGGCTTAAAAATGATTCAGTTACGGCAGCTAAGGATATGTGGGAAGAGATTAAACAAAAGATAATACAAAAGGTGAAAAACTGGAAGCTCTTGCCTGCAGATATGGATAGCAAGATACAAGCATTAAAAATGTTTTTAGCCCTTTAGTTGTATGCCCAGGTCAGGCATATTTTTATCAACCAGAAGAGAAGTTGTAGAGAGTAATTAATAAAGAGTCAAAGGATTTTATCTGGTAGAGGAACGGGACAAAAGTCAAATGGGATAAGCTGATCCTGCCAATACATGGAGGTTTAGAATTACCTTATTTGAAGGGATATTTTACAACTACACAATTAAGGCTCTTACACATAACACAAAGTGGAAAGGGATGATGACGATGAAGTGGGGGGTATTAATTCAAGAAATATGAAAACAAACTGGATTTTGGATGCAGATTTTTAAACAGCATAATAGCAGCCATACAAAAAAGGGCATGGCTAAGGAGAGGTGAATTCAAACCAAGAGATGAAAGGTCAACACTGGCAGCTCAAGATGGTAGACTATGTACATGTTGGTTTACAAAGTCCATTGAACATGTCGGAGAAACAGACAAATGTAGGTTTTGTAAAACCAAATTGGAAAATGCTCCACACCTTGTTGCAGGTTGTGACATAGTAATGGCGGAAGGAATGTATACTGGCAAGATGGTTGCAGTGGGGATTGGGCATACATTATGGTACTGAAGTGGCTGAAAAATGCTGGAAACATGAGCCACAAAGCATCATAGAAAATGATTACGTTTATATCACATGGGACCACCCATTACCAACAGTTCAAAAGATAGATGCTAGAAAACCGAATATAGTAGTTCAAGAAAAGAGGACAAGAGTAGCACTGATCATTGAAATTGCCACACCCAGTGACTACAGTGTCTTGCGTACAGAGAGATACAAAGTCAGGATCTGCAGGCAGAAATGAGAGCAATGTGGACGAAAGATACCCAGACAGTTCCAATAGTAGTAGGAACAACGGGTCTTATAAAAAAGAATCTACAATCGTATTTAGATACGTTACCAATCCATGTAACTCCATATGAATTGCAGAATGAGTCATTACTGGGCACATTGCAGGTGCTCCTAAGAGCACTTTTGGCTGACATCAAAGACTGAAACAATACTAATTTCATGAACTTTAATCGTACTTTTGACTTAGGAATGGGGTCCATTCCCACCATGGTATTAGAAACCCAAAAGACTTGGAAAATTTAAAAAGGACAAATATTAAATTTATAAAGTAGCAGAAAGTATACTAAGAACTAAGCCAACATGTGAATGCAGAAAGGAAATGCTGCCAAAAGGGATGACTGCAATTAGGGATACAGGGAATAAACAGGGAGGGACTGGAATTTACTGGAGGAAGATAGCAAAGGAAACAAGATATTGGGAACAAACAACTACAGAAGGTAAGGTAACAAACTGGGAAGAGGTCGAGAAGACATTTGGACTGCCAGCTAGTGACTGCCTTCCCTATCAGAGATTGATATCAGACTACAAACAAAGAAAAAGGCAAGAGTGAATCTTAAATGAAAGACCAGCACTGGTTCAGTTTTCAACAGAATCTAGAGCAGAAGCTGCTGTTAAAAAAAGGGACAATTAGTACAGCATATAAACTATTGCACAGCAACTATGGGAATCTATCAGAAGAGGTCAGAAATATTGGGAAGACAGCTTAGATATGCAATTCACAAAGAAACAATGAGAAGACATATGTATGACTCCCAAATATACAACAAAATCTGGAAGGTTTAGGATTTTTGCCTGGAAGTGTTTGCATAGATATTTTTATACCCCAAGCAGAATTTTTCCTCAGGTAGATAACGAATGTTGGGGATATAATGGGGAAGAAAAGAGGTAACTGGGAAAATATATTTGGAGAGTATAATGAGTTGGCAGACTTTAAAAATTCCCTACAAAGTACTTTGTCAGGAATAATGGGCAAGCAAATGAGTGCAACTAAGGAATTAAGTTTTGAGCTGGAATGCAGGATCTGAATAGTCTACACATAGTTGTTGGTTTTTCCCGGTTAAGGGTCGCCACAGCGGAACTCCAGTCCGCTAATGATTGGCAGTAGATTTTTACGTACACATAGTAAGACTTAAATTTAGTTTTGGTGGTGGCCAAAAAAGTAATTACTAGAAAATGGAAATCAAACTCTAAACCAACTATACTTGAAGTAGTGAATATTTTAACAGACATAAAAGAATAGGAACTGGAATTTTTAGAAAAGGGTAGCAGTAAGTTACACAGAAAAAAAGGAAACTGGGTGAACAATACATGCAAAAAAATGTTTTAGAGGAGGAATGAGGTTTATGTGAAGGCAGGAACTTAACAATTTATGCAAGGCTTCTTTCCTTATTTGTTACAGAACCATATTTGCGATGTACAATGTTTGTAACTGTGAACTTCTTAATATGGTTTGATTATTTTTATATAAATGTAAGTTTGCCTATGCCACTAGTGACAATTCAATAAAGGTGTTAAAAAAGTAGGCTGGTTGTGTTATAAGCCAGCACAACAGAGCCACAGAGACAATAATATTTCCACAGAAAAACAAGTCAGTGCAGAAAAAAGGTGCCAAGACAGGCTAGTGGCACTATTTCTATCATTCTGATGTCTAACTCTGACCAAAACCCTGCAGCATTAGTGAGGCCAAAAATTAAGCTAGAGCAGCTGGCTGAAGAGAAAGGGGAAACCTTAAATGTTTCCTTCACTATAAGACAGAACAGGCACCATACCTTCTGCCTTGAGCATAACTATAGCCTCCACTAGGCTGTCACAGTTTATGACGGGTAAGGGAGGAGGAAAGAAGGTGCATACCCTGGTGTACTTGGACTGGACGATGACCCCTGAGCAAAAAGTACTGGAGGCACTTGAACCATTTACAAGCAGTCAGTGGTTTTAATCATAATTTTAGCTATACTTCTAGGTATAGTAATATAAATCAAAAGAGAAATCTGATAAGAGAAAGTTTTAGTGTTGTCTGCCTTCCCCTTCAGTTTAGTAAGTAAGGAGAAAGAAACATTGTTCCAAAGGTCTTGGGTACTTCTGTTTGGAGGAAGAAAGGGTTACAGTCAGATGGCTTGTTGGACTGTTGGTGCCAAGATATAAAGTTCACTCACATAAATATACAAAAGATTCTCCACAATGCCTAACTGCAGTTTTGATAAGTAATTTCTGCAAAATCACAAGTGTGTTGGGTGTGAGTCTCTCAAAATAATATAAACACTCTGCACCTACTGGAAAGATTACTGAGATGTTGTGAAGACTGGGGGACAGTCTAGGCCCATAATCACAGAATATTAAAAATTTATAAAAATGTTTAATCCTTCATGAAGAACAACAACAGAAATGTAAATGCAGAAGATAGGAAAATAACTGTACACTCGCTAGAGCAGTAGCCCTCCCTCCAGCCCACTTTTCTGCTGGGTATTGTCAAGGTGGGGTTGTTTTCACACTTTCATATACAGTTATCATTCACTTTGTATCCCTGCAGAAGTTTTCAGGGCTCTTGCCTCCCTCCTAAGTAAAGGACTGTTATGAAGGTTTTTATGCTCCAAATACCTTTTACATAGAGCTCCGCATAAGCTCCTGGCAATTGGAGAACATGGAGGATACCCAAAGCTCTGGGAAGCTGGCCAGTGCCGGGGAAAGACCAAAACAGCTTAGACTACTGCAAAGATGATCTACTGGAACATCTACTGTTAAGGTGAGTTTATTTACAACCTGACTCATCTCTCAAATACCCACACTCTTCTTCACTCTCCCTTTTGTGCACTCACCCTTAATCACAGCACAGTGTGCCTCACCCTGCCTCACATGGTGTGTAAAAATTGTGTAAGTGCAGATTATCATTATCGGTCTGATCTACTGAATACCTGACAAGCACCAGAGTCTTCCACAAAATGTTGCTATACATTGCCTATGTTAGTGTGTCACTTCTGACCCCTATATTATTCTATTGTATATTGTTAATTGCTGTTATTAACTCTCTAAATAATCTTTAATTATGTACATTGGTTTTTTTTTGGAGCTTTTCTCCCCAGGCCTCCATTGAAAATGGAGTCATTTCAGCCCAGTGGACTTCCCTAGTTAACAAAAGAAAATAAATAACACTTTCTGTTAAATGAACATTAACTTTTCTAAAATACCAACAACTCATAAAAAGCTGCAGACACAATAATGTATATCCAGACTTAGATTCCCAGTTCAACCAATGACTCTGTGTGGTATGTATACTATTAAAAATACACAAAAATATACAGCCAGTACTAGCTTCCCACATAGAGCTCCCAAGACCGAGATTACCAATGCAGCCATACTGCACAATTTCTGCAACTACCTCTAAAGTGACCACTAATTCTGAATACTGCTATTCAATTCAGGCATCAAGTAAATCAACTACTCAACATTCATCCGTTTTTATTTGCAATTCACTGTGGATGGATCTTGATTTGCTACATAATAATCAATACCTGTACTTCTAAAACACAAAAGACAACCAAAAACATGGACTAAAATCTTGTTTCTTAATTACGATTAAAAATATCAAATGACACTTTTAGTGAAGACAATTGACTGGCTACACCTTAGCATAACTTGCATTTCCTGATTCATGTCAACTTAATTTATAAATATTTAAAAATGGATTTTGAATACACATAAAAGAAAAGCTAAAACTTCTATAGTCATGACTACTGAATGTATAGTTTAGCAGTTTCCAAAAGAACATACCTAGTTTGATGAGGTGCAGTAGCTGCTCAGAGGGTGCACATATAGCCTGTGGTTTCACTTCATTGACCAAGCTGTTCGCTATGTTCCCATACCCATCATACAACAACTGGCTTATAATCAAACTATACAGGTGTTGACGATCCTTTAAAGTTGTCGCGTGACGAAACATTGCAAATCGTATTTCAAATGAAGCTATGAAAAAGTAAATTAATGGTGATTATTTCCCCGTAATGTGTTTAGACTAACTTAATATCATGCAGTTATATTTCACTTTCATTTGTAAATGCATATGCCATGTTTGTATATGTTTTATCACATTAATTGCTACTGTACATTCTATGACTTTACTGTAAATACAATTGTAATGCCGGACCATATCTTATTTTTACTACGTTAAACGTCACTGAACATCTGTTATTTTGTGGAGCTTTTCACCTTGGGCCTCCACTGAAAAGGAGTTTTTCTTATGCCCGGTCAGACTTTCCCAGTAAACAAAAAGTGAGGTCAAAAAAGAAAAAAGCTCAACGGAAAAAAATACAAAAGTCGTGTACAACACAATATTGATAACGCAGTTCCTTTCTTGACAAAGCTTATTACAGAGTACAAATCAGTTACCTTAAAATCGCCAACCATGACAGTGGATCCCTTCTGCCCTGTTAGTTGATTTACCTGGGGTGCCTTTAGGCACAGACTCCCTCTAATCTAACACCAGAGTTCATACTGTATAGAACACATATGTATGTATATACACAAATATACATCATACACATTACATGTACATAGTATTATATGTGTGTATAAGCATGCACTCTCTGTAAACACAAACAAGTATGGAAACACATGTACAAATGTCACAGGTCCACTGTGCCCTTACGGGTGACTTTAAACGTAGCTAATTTCTCTTTTTGTGCTCTAAATAACCTATCCCACTTGCTTATAAATTGGTCTTACCCATCCCATGGTTAATAATTATATATTATCCCTAGTAGCAGGGATCCCACCATAGATAATTTGAGAGGACCCATGCCTAAGACAGCATTTAGGAGTTGCTTTGTCCGTTAATAGTACAGGGGGGCAGTCATGAGGTAAATTTTCTTTTTCCTATCCACAGATCTAAGTTGCACTTCAAAATGACAGGGATGAACTTTGTTTTAGGAGGATGGGGAGTCTGTTCCACAGCACAGGTATCGTCTGATACCTGACCCTCCAAACCATTCTGTTGATGTTGCAGAAGATGTTTAAATTCTTAAAACAGAGTATTTCTGATGCCATCTGACTTCCTGATGTGCAGTAAATCCATCAGTAATGGGTCAGAAGATGTCTTGTATGCCAGACACAGGTCACCTCTTAGCAGTCTGTAGGATACAGACTATAGTGACAGAGCTTTGGATCATTTCATACAGTATGTGCTGTTTAGGCCTTGCATCCTTTCAGTAATGCATCTCTGTGTTCATTTCAGTGGTTGCATGCTTCTGGACAGATATGTCAAAGGGGGCATTACGTTAACTGAATGATCTAATGATGGCTGAGTAATGAGGCACAACTAACATCCTTAAAGCTAGATATAACTGTGCAATATAGAACATACACATATTCACACACACACACACACACACACACACACACACACACACACACACACACACACACACACACACACACACACACACACACACAATTCTATATTAAGGAAAAGAACACAGGAAGGAAGCAAAGAAAATTCTACGTAAAAAAACTACATAAAACACATTTTCTTCCCCAAGGTGAACAAAAAACACATCTAAGCTGGTGCTGATATATAATAGAGAACTTTTTCAAAAATAGAGGTATCCAAACAAATACTTCAATATATAGAAAACCAGCAGCCAGTAAAAAAAATCTTTATGTTTCATGTAAACAAATAAAAAGAAGTCAACAATAGCCAAGGAAATGCAGGGGTACTAAAAATGCAATAACAACAACTCAACCACTACCTGTAAGGACCCCAGATGTTTATAGATATTTTGTTAATGATTAAAGTTGAATTACTAATGTGAAAGTTATCTAAGCCATCTCAGAATACATTTAATATTTAGGGACTCATTCAGACCAGGGAAAGATTCAGCATTAAGGAACAGCTGCCACTAAACACCCAGCACCTCCAACAGTGCGTCATAATCACCAAAGAAAATATCTACTTGTTCTAAAACAGAAAACCTAAAAACATTTCAAAGTTGTTGCAATGCAAACTATGCTTCGTTTAGGTGTTTTTAGTGTCCCTGTTCCTTATGGCAGCACAATGCTACTTAATACAACTAGACAGTTTTCTGCAAGTCTTACCTACATAAAAACAACTGCATGTGAAGCAAACACTCACATAAATCACATTATAACTATTGCAATCAAAATGTCTGTTAAACTTTATTTTAATATTACAATAAAAATGTCTTGTACGAATGTGTTTGCAAGAAAAGCAGGACCCACAAGAAAACATGCCTAGAGCTAAATTAACACTTGTACATCAAGATGAAAGGAAGAATCTGAATATTCAAAGGACATCCGCAGTGATTTAGTAGTTTTGTGTGAAAATGTAGGTCTTTCTCCAATCAAGGATGAAACTTCCCTGTTACTCCTGATAATATCCCAGTTTCTACAAATATTTTTCATAGTCAATAAATCATGGCTAATGGGGAGTCGGAAGCTCAGAGTCTGATCTGTATTAGTGATAGAACATGTGAGGGGTTGGTCCAAATACAACCGTGGATTGGTCCTCTGGAGGGCTTGATCCGAAACCTCCACTTGATTGGGGGGGGGAAAAAAAAAATTCCAAAAACAGAGGA
>NC_056746.1:1034274163-1034314335 GCF_019279795.1 Protopterus annectens | reverse complement strand
CTGCCTTTGTACACCAGAAGTAACAGATTATTCCCATAAAAAAATTCCTTTTCACCGCTAGAATTTAGCCATTTTACACATAACAGGCTATGGGACACAATAAAAAGGGTCCTTCCTGCCAGTCTACACTAAAAGGGTTAGAAACTATTCACAGAAAGAATTTCCTTCCCTCCACTCGAATTTAGAATTTTCTGATACAAAATATTATATTCCCTTGGCTGATAGTACCAGGATCCTTCATATGTGGTAATCTGCTCTGAAGAGGCCTGAAATTATGCATAACCAAACAAACGTATGTCATGTATTTCCAAAAAGAATGTTAATTCCTGCTGCTACACAGCAGAAGAGATAAAATTTATTTCCAGAAAGATGGTCCTTTCCACCACTAGAATCTAGCATTTTCACATAGAGCAGGCTAGATTCCGTTGGCTGAAAGGCCCTGGGTCCTTCAGCCAATGGCAATCTATGTTGAAGGGGCCAGAAATTATGCTCAACCAAAAGAATGTAGCAAAGTTCTTTCCTAAAAAATGAAGTGGTCATTCCTGCCTTTGTACACCAGAAGTAACAGAATCTATTCCCATAAAAAGGTCCTTTTCACCACTAAAATTTAGCCATGTTGCACATAACCGGCTAGGGGGTTCAATATAAAGGGTCATTCCTGCCAGTGTACACTAAAGGGGTTAGAAGGCATTCACAGAAAGAAGGTCCTTTCCCCCACTAGAATTAAGCATTTTCTGATACAGAAGGTTATATCCCCTTGGCTGAAAAAACCAGGATCCTTCATATGTGGCAATCTGTTCTGAAGAGGCCTGAAATTATGCTTAACCAAACAAACGTACGTCATGTATTTCCAAAAAGAATGGTAATTCCTGCCACTGCACAACAGAAGAGATAACATTTATTCCCAGAAAGATGGTCCTTTCCACCACAAGAATCTAGCATTTTCACATAGAGCAGGCTAGATTCTGTTGGCTGAAAGGCCCTGGGTCCTTCAGCCTTGGCAATCTATGTTGAACAGGCCAGAAATTATGCTCAACCAAAAGAATGTAGTAAAGTTCTTTCCTAAAAAATAAAATGGTCATTCCTGCCTTTTTGCACCAGAAGCAACAGACTATTCCAATAAAAAATTCCTTACCAGCACTAGAATTTAGCCATTTAAAACATAACAGGCTATGGGACTCAATAAAAATGCTCCTTCCTGCCAGTCTGCACTAAAGGGCTTAGAAGCTATTCACAGAAAGAAGGTCCTTTCCTGGACTAAAATTTAGCATTTTCTGATATAGAAGGTTATATTCCCTTGGCTGAAAGTACCAGGATCCTTCATATGTGGTAATCTGTTCTGAAGAGGCCTGAAATTATGCATAACCAAACAAACGTACGTCATGTATTTCCAAAAAAAATGTTAATTCCTGCTACTGCACAGCAGAAGAAATAACATTTATTTCCAGAAGGATGGTCCTTTCCACCACTAGAATCTAGCATTTTCACATAGAGCAGGCTAGAGACCGTTGGCTGAAAGACCCTGGGTCCTTCAGCCAATGGCAATCTATGTTGAAGAGGCCAGAAATTATGCTCAACCAAATGAATATAGCAAAGCTCTTTCCTAAAAAATAAAGTGGTCATTCCTGCCTTTGTATACCAGAAGTGACAGAATCTATTCCCATTAAAAAGGTTATTTTCACCACTAGAATTTTGCCATGTTGCACATAACCGGCTAGGGGGTTCAATATAAAGGGTCATTCCTGCCAGTGTACACTAAAGGGGTTAGAAGGCATTCACAGAAAGAAGGTCCTTACCACCACTAGAATTAAGTATTTTCTGATACAGAAGGTTATATTCCCTTGGTTGAAAGAACCAGGATCCTTCATATGTGGCAATCTGTTCTGAAGAGGCCTGAAATTATACTTAACCAAACAAATGTACGTCATGTATTTCCAAAAAGAATGGTAATTCCTGCCACTGCACAGCATAAGAGATAACATGTATTCCCAGAAAGATGGTCCTTTCCACCACTAGAATCTAGCATTTTCACATAGAGCAGGCTAGATTCCATTGGCTGAAAGGCCCTGGGTCCTTCAGCCTTGGCAATCTGTGCTGAAGGGGCCAGAAATTATGCTCAACCAAAAGTATGTAGTAAAGTTCTTTCCTAAAAAATAAAATGGTCATTCCTGCCTTTGTACACCAGAAGTAACAGACTATTCCAATAAAAAAATCTTTATCACCACTAGAATTTAGCCATTTTACACATAACAGGCTACGGGACTCAATAAAAAGGGTCCTTCCTGCCAGTGTACACTAAAGGGGTTAAAGCTATTCACAGAAAGAAGGTCCTTTCCTCCACTAGAATTTAGCATTTTCTGATACAGAAGGTTATATTCCCTTGGCTGAAAGTACCAAGATCCTTCATATGTGGTAATCTGTTCTGAAGAGGCCCGAAATTATGCTTAACCATACAAATGTACGTCATGTATTTCCAAAAAGAATGGTAATTCCTGCCAATGCACAGCAGAAGAGATAAAATTTATTCCCAGAAAGATGGTCCTTTCCACCACTAGAATCTAGCATTTTCACATAGAGCAGGCTAGATTCCGTTGGCTGAAAGGCCCTGGGTCCTTCAGCCATGGCAATTTGTGTTGAAGGGGCCAGAAATTATGCTCAACCAAAAGAATGTAGTAAAGTTCTTTACTAAAATATAAAATGGTCATTCCTGCCTTTGTTTACCAGAAGTAACAGAATCTATTCCCATAAAAAAGGTCCTTTACACCACTAAAATTTAGCCATGTTGCACATAACCGGCTACGGGGTTCAGTAAAAAGGGTCATTCCTGCCAGTGTACACTAAAGGGGTTAGAAGGTAATCACAGAAAGACGTTCCTTTCCTCCACTAGAATTAAGCATTTTCTGATACAGAAGGTATATTCCCTTGGCTGAAAGTACCAGTATCCTTCATATATGGCAATCTGTTCTGAAGAGGCCTGAAATTATGCTTAACCAAACAAATGTACGTCATGTATTTCCAAAAAGAATGGTAATTCCTGCCACTGCACAGCAGAAGAGATAAAATTTATTCCCAGAAAGATGGTCCCTTCCACCACCAGAATCTAGCATTTTCACATAGAGCAGGGATTCCGTTGACTGAAGGGCCCTGGGTCCTACAGCCATGACAATCTTTGCTGAAGGGGCCAGAAATTATGCTCAACCAAAAGGATGTAAAGTTCCAGAAGTAACATAATCTATTCCCATAAAAAATGTCCTTTTCCCCACTAGAATTTAGCCATGTTGCAAATAACCGGCTAGGGGGTTCAATAAAAAGGGTCATTCCTGCCAGTGTACACTAAATGGGTTAGAAGCTACTCACAGAAAGGCGGTCCTTTCCTCCACTAGGATTTAGCACTTTCTGATACAACAGGTTATATTCCCTTGTCTGAAAGGAGCAGGTCCTTCATCCCTGGGAATCTGTTCTGAAGGGGACTGAAATTATTCTCAGCCAAGCAAATCTAAGTCATGTATTTCCTAACAGAATGGTAATTCCTGCCACTGAACACCAGAGGAGATAAAATTTATTCTCAGAAAGATGGTCCTTTCCTCCACTAGAATCTAGCACTTTCACATAGAGCAGGCTAGATTCCGTTGGCTGAAAGGCCCTGGGTCATTCAGCCATGGCAATCTGTGTTGAAGGTGCCAGAAATTACACTCAAACAACAGAAAGTAGTGCAGCTCTTTCCTAAAAAAGTAAAAAAAAAAAGGTCATTCCTGCCTTTGTGCGCCAGAGGTGACAATCTTTTGGAATAAAAAAGGTCCTTTTGCCCAGTAGAAATTAACCATGTTATTGATAGCAGGCTGGAGGACTCAGTAAAAAAGGTAATTCCTGCCAGTGTACATGAAGAACAGACTAGGTACCCTTTGCTGAAAGGACCAGGTCCATTCAGACAAAGAAATATGCCTGTCACAAGTGGTGTACCACAGGGCTCAGTCCTGGGCCCACTCTTGTTTGGCATCTACTTTTCCGAAGTACAAGCAAACACAGGAGGGTTATGGCTGACAAAGTTTGCAGATGACTGCAAACTGGGCGCCATAGTAGAAAACACATCTGACACAGATATCCTTCAGAAGGGTCTCACAGAAACGGATAACTGGTGCCAGAGCCATGGCCTAAAGTTAAATGCCAAAAAATGCATAGTCATACCCTTCGGGAAAAACAAGGTTACCCCTAGCTACCAAATAGGTGGCAATCCACTGAGCACAGAAGAAGTTATCAGGGACCTGGGGACCCAGGTTGATAGTATTCTGTCATTCAACACCCATGTAGCTAAAGTAGTTAGGAAGACCTTCTACATTGCCCACCTTATCATGAAGGGATTCTCATCTAGATCAAGGGAGGTCATAGTCTCCCTATACTCATCACTCATCAGACCAATGATTGAGTACAATGCCCCATTCGGAATGCTATTAATAGGACGTGCTGGAGGGATAGATTCATCACCCAAAGACTCCCTATGCTGTGGAATAAAATCCCGGTATATGTGAGGCAGAGCACCTCGCTGGCCTTGTTCAAGAGAAATCTTGACCAATGGATGGGAGATCGCAGATATACCCCAGGGATTACCTCAGTGTCACTGCTCGACAGAGGCACAGCAAAATAATGGGTATAGTTCCCCGTACTGAAGGGGTGGCGTAAGCCACAAAACTATGGGCTAGGCTTGTAAATGCCCTCGGGCAGATAGCCTAGTATGAACCTATGAACCTATAAATCTGTACTGAAGGGACCTAAAGTATACTACTCTTCCAAAAGCCTTCTTTGTATTCTATGAGAGAAACTCCTTTTTCTCACAATAATTCACCTTATTTTACAAACCAGGTTATTCCCCTGCTTTGTGTTAACAACTGAAGAATTTTTTTTTACGTAAATCTTAACTTTAGTCTCCCTTTCATGTGAACATGAGTAATTTTGTAAACTGCAATCCAGAATCTTTTTTCCTGAATTTGTCTTTTATACAATATAATCTACTCTGCTTTAGATGAAAATCGGGTTAGAAATTATTCTTATAAATAAACTGTAAAATATTTATAAAGAAGTTAAAATATGTTTCAGTCCTTTTCCCCTTAAATCTACTGTATTAAAAAAGCTAGATTCCATGCTCTGAATGGACCCTGTCAATCATATGTATTACATCAGACTACCTCATGTTTATTAAAAACTAGGTCCTTTCAGCAAAAGGAATCTTGCCTGCATTATGTGAGAAAGCTAAATTCTATTACTGCAAAGAATGTCCTCTTCCCCACTAGAATTTAGCCTTCTCACATAGAACAGGCTAGATTCCCTTGGCTGAAAGGCCCCAGCCAGGTCCCTTCAACCAAGGGAATCTAGCCTGCTCACAGCAACGAGGCTAGAATGCATTGCTGTAAAGACGGCCCTTTCCCCCACTAGAATCTAGCCAACTCACTATGAGCGGGCTAGATTCCCTTGGCTGAACGGACTAGGTCCCTTCAGCCAACGGAATCTAGCCAACACCAGATGCGCAGTAGCAAGCTCCGCCCAAACCCCATTGGATGGAGTTCGTTGTGTGCATGGATTCGTGTCAAACAGGCCACGCCCATTCTTGCGTCAACTAACTGGTGGGTTAATACACTTCAATGTACTGTACAGGTACTTTGGGCTGCCACCTTTTCAAATACTCAAAGTGCGACATTTTTTGCAGAAACGTCAGATTTTGTAGGGGCAAAACATACCCACGGCCAGTACAAAGGACATAACTTCACTTTTTTGCCAGAATAAAAGCTTATTCTTGTAGCATTTGAGTTGCTTATTCTGTTTCTTAGGTGTTCAAGATAGAAAATAACCGTTTTATGCAACTATTAAAGAAAATATAGGAGACATTTTTGTCCTAAAAATCTCAGGACATTTGCCATTTTTCCAATTTTTTTGCAGGACACAACTGCCCAAAGAGGGACTGTCCCTCGCAAAGTGGGACACCCTACAGATACTACTTGCTCAAACTCTAACGTTTGATGCTTGAGAATATACTGTATGGTTAGCGATCAAGGTTTCAGCTGCTCGTGCGTATGTGCAGTAGCACGCGCACGCAGCGCACGCTGACGTTAACTACGCTCTGTTTTTTCGTTTTCCCTTGACTGTTTAGACTGAATTAAGTTTATTGTAGAAAATACGGTTGTAAGTGGTAAGTAGTTACGGATTCTGGAGTGACTCATCTGTTTATAAGGATGCTAGGGGAGCATCACCGTTTTGCTATTGCTGCGTAAGAATTTCTGGGATATTTGTGAATGGGATTTTTTATGTCACTTAAGAGTAATCGTTTATTGATGTCGTCTTTCTGTTTTACTCGTCATATGAGTTAGTACGTCAGTTTGATTTGCTCAAAAGTCTGGGTCTTTTAGCGATTTCGCTCACGTGGTACGTTCACCCTTATAACTTAGCAGCTCATTCTTCCATGCCCATTGCTTAATTGTGTGTAACGCAGTTTCTCCATTTTCGTTTATTCTTATAACGTTTTACTAGATGCTTTGTCTCTCAGGTGTCCCTGATTATGGCTCTGTTTGTTCTGTTCCTCCTAGAAGTCGGTGCTGTATTATATCTTAGTCTCCTTAAGATCACTTTGTAACAAGTCTTAGCAACCTTTCCAAAATAGAGAACACCATTGGGCCCTGATAAAATTCCAGGAAGCTTACTAAGTCTGTGCCCTTTTAGAACCTCCAGTAAGCATCTTTAAACAAGTCTTGTAATATACTATCCCAGACATCCTGGAAAATCGATATCGCGATGTACCTACGTAAGGGAGGGCCTGGGCTAACCATCACTGGTAATAATTAACAGATCCAGTAACCCTAATAGTTGTGTTTGTAAAAACATGCAATTAGGAATTTATGTCCTCATACATGTAGAGAAATTGTTGCTCTTAACTCTTGATCCATATCATTGTGGCTTTGTTAAAGATAGCTCATGCCGTCTTAATCTTGTAAACGTTGAAAGTGAAATGCAAGCTCTTGATTGTGATTATATAGTGCACAAAGCATATCTGCACCCGGCCAAGACATTTGACACTCTTCCTCCTATGCAGTTATAATTGAAAAGCTTATGAACCTAAACATCAGTTCTTGTCAAGTAATTCGGATAACAGTGTAGATGTTGGACAGCTCATTTGTCTTTAGAGCAGCGGATGCCTCCACAGAAAGTAAAAATGTCACAAGTAGAACTCTGCAAGGCTCAGAGCTGGAGCCTTTTCTGTTTGTCGTTTATTTCTATGATTTACAAGCAAAATCTCAGGCTACTTGGTTAGTAAAAGTCATTGAAGACTGTAACCAAGGCATTGTTATTTTTTCACTGTCCAACTTAAAGGTGTATTCCATAGGTTCATAGGTTTATACTAGGCTATCTGCCCTAAGGCATTTATAAGCCTAGCCCAGAGTTTTTGTGGCTTACGCCACCCCTTATGTTAAAAAATACTGTGCCCATTAGTTTGTTGTGCCTCTGTCCAGCAGTGACACAGAGATGATTCCCGGGGTAAACCTACGATCTCCCATCCACCGGTCAAGATTTCTCTTGAACAGAGCCAGCGAGGTGCTCTGCCTCACATGGACCGGGATTTTATTCCACAACATAGGGAGTCTCAGGGTGACAAATCTATCCCTCCAGCATGTCCTATTTATATCCGTGCTAAGGTTTAAGTCGCTTGCTCTAGTGGATCTGGTAGATTTGGATTTTTTGAGGTGGAGCATGTCCATTAATTCCGGGTTGGACATGGCCTTGTATGTCAGGCACAGGTCACCTCTGAGCCGGCGGTATGCGACTGAATAGAGCTGGAGTTTCTTCAGTCTGGCAGCATATGACAGATTTTGGAGTCCCTTTAACCTTTTGGTGAGGAACTTTTGGGGTCTCTCCAATTGCTGCAGGTGTCGGGTGAGATACATCCCGAATGGGGCATTGTACTCGATCATTGATCTGATAAGTGAAGAGTACAGGAGAACAATGACCTCACTTGATCTGGATGTGAATCCCTTCATGATCAGGTGGGCAATGTAGAAGGTCTTTCTAACCACTTTAGCAATGTGAGTGTCAAAAGAAAGGCCACTGTCAACCTGGGTCCCCAGGTCCCTGATAACCTCTTCTGTGCTTAGTGGATTGCCACCTATATGGTAGCTTGGGGTTACCTTGTTTTTCCTGAAGGGTATGACTATACATTTTTTGGCATTTAACTTCAGGCCATGGCTCTGGCACCAGCTATCAGTTTCCATGAGACCCCTCTGAAGGATATCTGTGTCCGATGTACTTTCCATTATGGCTCCCAGTTTGCAGTCGTCTGCAAACTTTGTCAGCCATAGTCCTCCTATGTTAGCCTGTACTTCTGAGAAGTAGATGCCAAACAACAGGGGGCCAAGGACTGAGCCCTGTGGGATGCCACTTGTGACCGGCTTGGAGTCTGACATGGCGCCAGCTACTCTAACCCTGTGGGTTCTGTCCTTTAGCCAGTTTGCAACCCATCTTGTGACATATGGGTTTACATTTAAGCTGGTAAGTTTCTCTGTAATACCCGAGTGGGGTATTGTGTTGAAAGCTTTTGCAAAGTCAAGGTAGGCTGTATGGACTGCCTTTACCTCATCAATGGCCTTGGTGACTGTTTCGAAGAAATCGACCAAGTTCAAAAGGCATGATCTGCCCTTGACAAAGCCAAACTGGGTCGGGTCCAATGTCTGCAAGTCCCCTATGTCTTTGTAGATGAGTTCCATTACGATCCTCTCCATAGCTTTGCAGACCAGGCTTATTAAGCTTATGGGGCGGTAATTACCAGGGTCTGTAGAGGCACCGCCTTTGTGGAGTGGGATCACAGTTGCCGTACGGCACTCCTTGGGCACGTATCCTGTGGTAAGGCTAAGATTAAACAGCTGCCTTATGTCCGGGTTTAGTTCCTCATTGAGTTCGTGTAGCACACAGCCGGGGACACCATCCGGTCCCATTGATGCTGTGTTTTTAGCTTTAGAAAGAGCAGCTTTCACCTCCGCATTGGAGATGTCTGTGAGGCTGCACTCCGCTGGGATAGTTATCTCTCCTTTTGGGGGGGAGAGGGGGGTGAAGTTTGCACTGAACCTGTCTGCCAGTATGTTGGCAATGTCTGTGGGTTCAGTGATTTTTGTATCATTTTGGATTAATTCTGAGCATATCTGGGAGTTTCCACCCAGGTTTCTAACATAGCTGAAGAAGGCCTTATGATTGTCTTTTGAATCTATGGCAATTTTTCTCTCAAAGTTGGCCTTGGATGATTTTATGAGTGCTCGTATTTTTTTACTAATAATGATCAAAGGTGTCTTCTCTTTTATGGATTTTTCTCTATCATGTAACAACCTTCTCCTCTTATTGTGAAGTTTGTTTATAGCTGGGGTCCACCAGACTGGACGCTTGCCCTTGGTGGAAAGAGTCTTGGTTTTATTAGGGATTGCCTGATCCATGCAGTCCAGGAGGTGTTCGTAGAAGGCATTTGTAAGGGCTTCCGCAGCTTGGGTTGTGGTTTCCACTGGCTCGGGGGCCTTGAAGGATACCACACCAGTCTTGAGTAGTGTGAAGTTTGCTTTAGAGAAGTTCTTCACTGTGGTCTTTTTTGTTTGGGGTGGGGGCGGGATGTGGATATCCAGTGAGATTAGTTTATGATCTGATCTCACCAATGAGGGATATACTTCCGGTGTGGAGCATTTTGTCCCCATGTTTGTGATGATGAGATCTTTCTCCTCTTGTGGGAACAGTGACTAGTTGTTCCATGGCATTTGAATTTATGAACTCCAGGAACCTTTGGGCTAGAAAGTTTGGGCTTGAGTAATGTTCCCAGTCTATATTCGGGTAGTTGAAGTCACCCAATATAATGGTGTTTGGAGATACATTTATACCCTCCAGTGTCTTCAGGAAGGTTGTGTGGGGTTCGTGAGTTTGAGAGGGTGGCCTGTAGCATGCTACAAATTGTAGAGCAGTTTTGCCTATGGTTAATTGCACCTGGATGGTTTCCGATGCTTCGTGCGTTGCCCCCATCCTGGAGGTGTGGGTATCCTTGATGAATATGGATACACCCCCTCCTTTTGTGGTGTGGTCTGAGTTTTGGGGCTGGAACGCATGATATGAGGTAAAACCTGATAGTGCCGGGGTGCTGTTAGGAGCCTTGAACCAGGTTTCAGTCACAGCACAGACATCGATGTTCTCCATACTGAGAAGGGCCTAGAGTGCGTGCATTTTGAGATTTAGACTTCTGGCATTGAGCAGCATTACCCTTAGTTTCTTCCCATTTTTGTTTTCTAGGGTGGTAGGTTTAGAATTTGAGCCTTGCCTAAAAAAGGCACTATGGGGGTGGTAAGAGTCTTAGCCAATATCCAGAATCACAGGGGTGACAGGTGCAAGCCGTCCCTTGCGAAGCAGCGTGGCTTGTCAAGCATGTCATCCCAGGCAGACAGACACTGGATCCCCTTTGAATGACACGAGAAATTAAGCCAATTGTTAAAGCTGATCATCTTGTCTCTATGATGGTCAGGACTGTGCAGATATCTGGAGAAAGGAAAATGGCCATAGACTGAATGAAAAAAATATATAGTATTTTTTTACTTTGGCTAAAAAATATGTATTATGTTACACATATGACACAACCCTTACAATTACACTAATATTAGAGACCTTGGTACCCTTGTAGCTGACTCGCTGTGACTCCATTCTCTTTGATCATGATGTCTCCATTGTAGTTGTAAAAGCCTTCTGTTTCTTTCAGCTAATAACCAAAGACAACTCCAGTACAAGAACCAATAAAGTCTTGCTTCTATTGTACTACTCTCTTACTCACACCATTATTTCATTGTTTTACTTGATGTGTACTCCGAGAGACCTTAGAAGTTCATAGCCAAAAAATTACAGGCTTCAAGTTGTTCAGTTATTTAGTCTTGACATCTCTTGGCATTCTGTTTCCTGTGGACTGCTCTACAGAGATTAGGTTTGACTTCGTGAGACATGAAAGACCCTATCCTCTTCTTAGACCTGCTATGTTTTTGTAGCAATAGTAGTTCCTCAAAACGTGTATATGGAGAGTCTCCATCCCTAGCAACAAATTAATAAGCCGTAGAGATGTTATAGGCTGTTATCCCAAAGTATTCTTCGCTTATGGAGTAAATTATTCCTGCATGTTAAGCAAAGTAATACCCTAGCTACATTCAAGGTTAACCTAGACATTTCAATGAACACTTACTAATTCTGCCAGTGACTGTCTTGTATAACTCTGTGAGAGGCAGAAGGTTACTTTTGGTTTTGGGTGTTCAGACTAGGCTATTAATGCTTTTATGACTGACTGCCTAGTGTCTGTTTATGAGCCTGTTATACTTAATATTCCAGTCATTACAATTATAGACATTTATTTGAAAAATGCGCATTATTTTTTCTTACGTTTGCAAGCCATAATACTAACCTTTTAAAAGGTGTCCCTGGTTTGGTGAGTTTTGTCTATGATTATGTTTGGTTTTGTTCCTAACTCTGGACATAAAGAATTTGGGAGCTTTGATGGTTAAATTATTACCTGAGGTTGACATGAGAAGGCAAAGTATCAAAATGTAAGTTTCGTTTTCATGAGCACCTGTTGTTTCATCACATTAGTCCTTGTTCTAAAATCAGTAACCATGACTAAAGATAAGGAGATGAAGACTGCAGACTAGCCTTTCTTTAAAGGCAGACATTTGAGGCATTAGGTACTGGGTTCTGTATTTTCATCCACAAGTTGACCTCTTTGTGTAAATGATTAGTTAAGTTAGCCAGTAAGATACTAATTTTTAAAGGATAATTGTGGTCAGAAACTGAAAAAAATAATTTAGTGTTCTGTCCATGTCCATGTGGGCTTTGGTGATTCTTAGTTTTTATTCATTTCCTTTCAGGCCTTTTTTAGCTATGTTAGGAATCGGGGTGGAAACTCCCAGATATGCTCAGAATTAGTCCAAAATGATACAAAAATCACTGAACCCACAGACATTGCCAACATACTGGCAGACAGGTTTAGTGCAAACTTCACCCCCCTCTCCCCCCCTAAAGGAGAGATAACTATCCCAGTGGAGTGTAGCCTCTCAGACATCTCAAATGCGCAGGTGAAAGCTGCTCTCTCTAAAGCTAAAAACACAGCATCAATGGGACCGGATGGTGTCCCCGGCTGTGTGCTACACGAGCTAAATGAGGAATTAAACCCGCACATAAGGCAGCTGTTTAATCTCAGCCTTACCACAGGATACGTGCCCAAGGAGTGGCGTACGGCAACTGTGGTCCCACTCCACAAAGGCGGTGCCTCTACGGACCCTGGTAATTACCGCCCCATAAGCTTAACAAGTCTAGTCTGCAAAGCTATGGAGAGGATCATAATGGAGCTCATAAACAAAGATATAGGGACTTGCAGACATTGGACCCGACCCAGTTTGGCTTCGGCAAGGAAAGATCATGCCTTTTGAACTTGGTCGACTTCTTCAAACAGTCACCAAGGCCATTGATGAGGAAAGGCAGTCCATACAGCCTACCTTGACCTTGCAAAGGCTTTCGACACAATACCCCATTCGGTATTGTAGAAAACTTACCAGCTTAAATGTAAACCCATATGTCACAAGATGGGTTGCAAACTGGCTTAAGGACAGAACCCACAGGGTTAGAGTTGCTGGCGCTATGTCAGACTCCAAGCCGGTCACAAGTGGTGTCCCACAGGGCTCGGTCCTTGGCCCCCTATTGTTCGGCATCTACTTCTCAGAAGTACAGGCCAACATGGGAGGACTTTGGCTGACAAAGTTTGCAGACGACTGCAAACTGGGCGCCATAGTGGAAAATGCATCGGACACGGATATCCTTCAGAAGGGACTCACGGAAACAGATAGCTGGTGCCAGAGCCATGGTCTGAAGTTAAACGCCAAAAAATGTATAGTCATACCCTTTGGGAAAAACAAGGTAACCCCAAGCTACCATATAGGTGGCAATCCACTAAGCACAGAAGAGGTTATCAGGGACCTGGGGACCCAGGTTGACAGTGGCCTTTCTTTTGACACTCACGTTGCTAAAGTGGTTAGAAAGACCTTCTACATTGCCCACCTGATCACGAAGGGATTCACATCCAGATCTAGTGAGGTCATTGTTCCCGTGTACTCTTCACTTATCAGACCAATGATCGAGTACAATGCCCCATTCGGGATGTATCTCACCCGACATCTGCAGCAATTGGAGAGACCCCAAAAGTTCCTCACCAAAAGGATAAAGGGACTCCAAAATCTGTCATATGCTGCCAGATTGAAGAAACTCCAGCTCTATTCAGTCGCATACCGTCTGCTCAGAGGTGACATGTGCCTGACATACAGGGCCATGTCCAACCCGGAATTAATGGACATGTTCCACCTAAAAAAATCCAAATCCACCAAAACCACTAGAGCAAGCGACTTAAACCTTAGCACGGATATAAATAGGACGTGCTGGAGGGATAGATTTATCACTCAGAGACTCCCTATGCTGTGGAATAAAATCCCGGTCCATGTGAGGCAGAGCACCTCGCTGGCTCTGTTCAAGAGAAATCTTGAC
This sequence comes from Protopterus annectens, assembly GCF_019279795.1. Classification (NCBI taxonomy): domain Eukaryota; kingdom Metazoa; phylum Chordata; order Ceratodontiformes; family Protopteridae; genus Protopterus; species Protopterus annectens. Next base: position 1,034,300,769 of record NC_056746.1, on the reverse strand, counting down.
CTGTGGATGGGAGATCGTAGGTTTACCCCGGGAATCATCTCTGTGTCACTGCTGGACAGAGGCACAACAAACTAATGGGCACAGTATTTTTTCATATAAGGGGTGGCGTAAGCCACAAAAATTTGGGCTAGGCTTATAAATGCCTTAGGGCAGATAGCCTAGTATAAACCTATGAACCTATTTGCCCAGAAGTTGGTTTTATAATGCCTTTTTCCTCTCAGTTTTTTTCCCTTTCTATATCTTAGGAAGATTTTAGCACTCCTTCACCATTTTGTGGGGAGGCATGTCATACATTGGCATTGCTGAGTGTTATATTGACGTGAGTAGCAGTGTTAGTGTTCAATGTGTGGGTTGAGATTTCAGAGGTATAGCTTTTTTTTGTGATTGTTTACTGTTTATATTTATGTTGATTTAGCAGGCTGTTCATTTTATTGCATCACTTTTCTTAGATTTTCTAAGATATGGTATACAGAAGTGCTGTGATGCCGATACATACATATATTTTAGGATGGAGGAAACAGTTGAGTAGCACAGGGATACATCACATTTCCCTATAAGGAGAGAAAATCCTTATTTGGCAACTGGAGAATATAAAATATTGCAACACCCTGCAGTCAAAAAGTAACAGGATCAAGGAACCAGTAGAATTATTTTTACTTATTGGCATAATTAACGTTTGTTATGCACTTTTATGTTTCTTTTACTTAGTGAAATTAAAGAGGGGATGTTTTGAAGTTACCCATTTTTTTTTTGTGCTCTCTCTCTTTGGGAAGAGAACTGACTACCTCTCAACCTTTTTGCTCAAGAAATCTGTGCAGAGGGCAAAAAATTGGGAAATATTTTTAATATTGCTCTTAGAAGGTTGCTAGAATAACGGGATTGGATTTGTGTTAAGGTAAGGGTTTTGGTGTGAATATCTGTAGTTAACACCTTATTTCGATTAAGGTCATGCTTTTGCATGGTCTGCAGATATGTATTTTTCAAAATGTGTTTTTTTTTTTTTTTAATTTTTTTTTTTTATTTGTAATGTCTGCTTTTCGGGAGACAGTGGATTGCGGTAACTAAGCTAAGATGGGTACAAACCTAGACCCGTAACGTTTAACGTACAGTTGCACTTGTTAACAGTGACACATACCTGTCAATGTGTTAACGCACAAAATCTGAACAAAGCCTAATATAATGGAGGGGCAAACTCCCAAATATAGGGAGGGAGAGAATTTAACTACTACCTTTACAAACTTAGATACTTGCTAGCATGACTGGTTTTATGTTAGCATCCATTTCAGAAGAATGTAAAGTCTGAAACTAAAATGTGTCATTATTTAGTGACTTCCATGTTCAGTAACTTACCAGAAAACCACACATTTTGTGTTCTTTTCATAAGCACAACAGTTTACTTAGGAAAGGTGGGGGGGGTGCAGGGTGGCTTTCCCCCTTGCAAAAACAATTTAAAGCACAAAATTAGTTTGGTGTATAAAGTACTGTGTACATACTGCCCTTCTGACCTGCTAATAGTTGAACCTGTCCTTACATCTCTTAATTAAAGGACACACAATACACAAAATAACTGTCTTGGAATGGCTGTATTTTAAGAACGGCAACAAACGGTCATAAATGTAATTTTCAAAATGAATATTCAACAGGTGGCTGGATAATCTGCATGGCTTGTCACTCAGTCGTATTTTGCATGCAACCTCACACGGGCTTGCCCTGTCAATCATGTATGCCATGCCCATTCCTGCGCGAAAATCGCAGTGGGATAATGTTTTAATACAAAGCCCATTTCCTGATGGATATGAAGTCTGAAACTCCAATATATATCGATATTTAGGGATTTCAGTATGCCGTGGTGGTGCAGTGGTTAGTGTTGTCACCTCACAGCAAGAGGTTCTCCCATTCGATTCTCAGCTGCAGCGCCTTCTGTGTGGAGTCTGTATGTCCTTCCCGCAGTTGAGTGACACTTAGACATGCAGGTAGGTGCGTGCGTGAATGGGTGTGCCTTCTTTGAAGGTTGGGCATCGGGCTGGCAACCCAGCACCGTACAAATCCAGTGCCAATCAGTAGCAGACAGGTGTTCCGTTGTGGTGACCCCTAACCGGGAAAAGCTGGAATACTTATTTAGGGATTTTGGTCCTTATTGATTTGCTAGAAAACCACGGTGATGTTATGTAGTCCAATCTAGCCTACATTCTTACCGGTGGGTTCAGAGCCGAACCTCAGCTCCGACTCGGCCATATTCTAGCTCAAAATCTTTCAATTGGCTGGGCTAAGAGGTATGCCATGCTGCACTGCTCCCTTTCTCCAGATCTCGTTTGCCGCTCGTAAAGCTCAGACATGTTCTCGCTCTTGACTGTGGCTAAGTATAACTTTTTGTCTTCTTGACTATATTTTTGACTAAAAATTTGATCCAAAAGCTATTTTCATAGCTAGGTGTGTGTGTGTTGTTGCTTTGTGGGAGCATTTTTTTTATGGCCTTTGTGGCATTTGTCTACTTTTTGGTATCCTATCAGCTATCTCCCAACAGGCAAGGCCCGTTTAGTTTGAGGACCTAGTCCTCCCTTGGTTATCTGTTTTCCCCTTCTGTGTTCATTTTTGTTTTAGGTACCTATCCCCTCCGGGCTTGGGCCGTTTAAATTGGAGGACCTAGTCCTTTCCCTTGTTTTCTGTCAGGACCATTTGAGTTGGAGGTCCTTGTGTAGTGTCTATAGTTAGTTTAATTCCCGCACATGTTGCTGGTGTCTTTTACTGTTGTGTTGTGTTAGTATCCGGCCGACCATGTCTAAGGATACAAAAGAACATAAGCCTTCGAGCTTTAAGAAATGTAGTAAATGTGGATACAAGATGTCGATTACTGATGGGCACTCTGTGTGTGTTTATTGTTTGGGGGCTATACACCTTCAGGAGTCTTGTGCGTTCTGTCACACATTCAGCCCTCGTGTTTTTCAAGAAAGGAAGAATAAACTAATTCTGAAGGGACTACTGAAACCCTCTTTCAAGGAAGATTTGGAGAGGTCTTTTAGTGCCAAGTTCGCTCCCTCTAAAAGAGACAAAACATCTAAAACAAAAAAACAATCTCTGGCTCCGTGTGTTTCATCAGAGCCTCCGGAGAAAGTTACTAAGTCTACCGTGGCATCCTTGGCTCTACTGTCTTCGGTGCCGAAGGAAGCTTGTCAACCGACAGAACTTACATTGGCTCCCAGCCTCTCTGAGCCGGTGTCGGCAATACCAGTTCAGAGCCAGTCCCCAGTTTGTAGACCGGTTTCTCCTCCTCGCAGGTCTCCTTCAGAGAGGAGGTCTAGATCTCCTACCTTGTCCTCTAGGTCCTCCAGGACACTCTCTGATGTGGATAGAGTGGTACAGAGACTGCTTCAATCACCGGTGCTGGCTAAATTGCTTTCTGCTCCAGCCCAGTTGGCACCGGAGCCCGGTACCCATCCATCGTCAATACCTCCGAGCAAATCTTAGCCTTTGGAGCCAGAGTGGTCGGCGCCGTCTGATACTTCTAGGTCGGCTCCGATAGACCATCCTGGCTTATTGGCTCCGATCTCGGCTCTGACCTTGTTGGCTCTGTCCATGGGGTCCAGGACTCATGGTTCCTCGGTCGGACCCAAGGGGGAGGTCTCACGACGCTCTTCGACTCCTAGCCTCCCTCTCGGTGCTTCGGCTTGGATGAGCCTGACCTTTGCTTCGGCTTAGAACCTTGCCCCTTCTGCTCCGAGGTCTTCCACAGTTGGTCGATCCTCGGAGCCGGGGGGGGGGGGGCCAGCTTCAGAGGTCATGCGTAGAGTGCTGGCCAGGTCCTCAGCTGCATCATACAGCACTGACAATCTACCCCCTCCAGCTCCAGTATCGGTCTCTGATCGCCCTCTATCTTTGGACAGTGGAGACCCAAGGCCTCAGGATACCTCCATGAGTGGTCCCCAAATATCTGAGGGCCCCCCAGGATTTTTGCCTGAGGAGCCACCCAGAAAAAGAACGTACAAGAGGAAGCACATAGACTCCCAGGAAGAGTCTTACATCGGACACAGACCTCGAGGAATAAGAAGGGTCCCTCAAGTCTTCCTCTGAGGATATCTCTTTCTCTGATGTCCTAGAGATCTTGAAACAGGCGACTGGCCGTCTAAACCCCCCTCTGAAGAGGAGTGTGTGCTCCTGAAGGCCTTTGGGGCTCAGCCCTCCAGCTCCTGGGTCTCTCCACCCTTAGACCAACTCCTGGATCTGGTTTGTCGGAGGGTGTGGGAAACCCCTGACACTGTGGAACCAGTCCCCAGGAGACCCAACAAATTTCTGTCTGCCCCCACTGACAAAGAATTTCTCATGAAGGGCGTTCCAGTAGATGCCATAGTGGTGGCAGCAGCCACCTAGAAGGAACTGGCTGAGACTTCATCTACCGTCCATTCCCCTAACAAGGAGTCTAGGATCATGTACTCGTATGGGAAGCGTATATTTTCTTTAGCGGCCTTTACACTGTGGTCGCTGAATTGCTTGTCACATTTTACGTGGCTCCAAAGAGATCTCCTGAAAGAGCTGGGAGATGCTCTGCAGGGTAATGTTTCTGACGCAGTGGCTCAAAGTCCACACTCAGATGTCTACCCTAAATTCTGTTGCTAACTCCTCCATGAGGCTGATCTCTTACGCAGCCGAAGGAGCGAGTAGGGCAGTGAGTTCCGGAGTTTCTCTTAGGAGGCACTCCTGGATCCGCCTCTGTAATTTCGTGGAGGCCTTCAAGACTACATTCACCAACGCCCCGTTTAATGTTTCCTCATTGTTCGGAACCAAGGTGAAAGACACTCTCACTAGGTGCGAGCAAGATGGAAAAACTCTGTCTGCCGTGGGAGTTCGTTTTTCCATGCCGTCTAGACCTTATCCTAAGTTCCAGAAGAGTGGGAAAATATGGTTCAAGAAATCGGAGAGGTTTCATGACGCACAAAGTGATTTCACCCCTCCAGAGGCAGGGGATGGGGTAGTAACTCAGGTAGACGCCGCCCTAGAGGCAGAGGAGGCCCGTGTAACCAGGGAGACCGTGATTCCTTTCGTGGTTCTCCCTACCAGCGCTCCTGATGGAAGGCCCGACTGCACGTTTCCGGAGCCAGTCTGGGGTCAAATTTCACTATACCCAGAAGCCTGCCAAGACATCACCCAGGACCAGTGGGTATTAAAAATAATTTCTGGAGGATATCACATTCCCTTCTCCCCCCCCCGATCAAAAGAATCCCAAATGTTCCACCCAATCAAAGGGATTCCGCAGCTTCAGAGGTTATAAAGCTGCTAGAAAAAGGAGCCATCCAGCATGTCCCATCAGACCAGATTGGATTAGGGACTTACTCCAGATTCTTTTTGGTGCCGAAAAGAACAGGGGATCTGAGACCCATCTTAGATCTCAGCTGTATGAACCTCCATGTGAAGAAGTCCAAGTTCCGAATGGTTACGTTGCAATATATTCTCCCATTGTTGGGAAAAGAAGTGTGGATGTGCTCCATTAACCTCAAGGATGCTTACTACCACATAAAGATGGACAGGGGATCCAGAAGTCATCTACGCTTCCGGCTGGGAGCCAGTCATTTTCAATTTCGTGCCCTGCCCTTTGGGCTCACCACAGCCCCCAGGGTGTTCACCAAATGTATGGCAGTGGTGATGGCTCACTTGAGACGTCAGGGATTCCAAGTGTTTCCATACCTGGACGACTGGCTCCTTTCTGCCACCACCAGGCATCTACTATTGCAGACCAGAGACGCCACTATCAAACTTTGTCAACAATTGGGTATCACTCTAAACTGGGAAAAGTCTGCCTTGTTGCCCTCGCAGCATGTCACCTTTATAGGCGCCGAGTTAGACACCGTACTCATGAGGGTGTTTTTACCACAAGAAAGGATTCAGATTTTGCAACAAGTATACACGTTGCTCCCTCAAAAAAGAGTGAAGGCAAAAATGGTTCTCAAATTGTTAGGGACTATGGCTGAAACAGTTATGCTGGTTCCTCTTGCGAGGCTTCACATGAAGCTCCTTCAGTGGATGCTCTTCGCCCAGTGGTCTCTACAGCATCTTCTGCTTTCTCATCTCATAATGATCAGACAGGTGCAAGCAAGATCTACACTGGTGGCTTCACTCCAGCAACCTCAATGTGGGAAAACCCTTCGTCCCATCCCCTCCTGTTGCCACAGTGACCACGGATACGGATGCCTCCCAGATGGGGTGGTGGGGGGGCATTATCTCGGCAGGATGGTTCAAGGCACGTGGCAGGAACACAAGATACATCTGCATATCAATATCTTGGAGATGAGAGCAGTGCTACTAGCGTTGCAAGCACTTCAGAGCTTTCTTCCTCTTGGGACAGTTGCGATCCACTCGGACAATATGTCGGTGGTATGGTATCTGAACAAACAGGGAGGAACCAAGTCATACCATACTGGAAGTACCAAACTTATCTCTTTTGACAGAGTTCTAGAAGCTGTATTTCATAAATAGTTTAATTTATTTCTAGATTCCAAGTGCCTTATTGTTGATTGTCCACATGGGTTCTCAAAGGGTTTGATGGTCTCATTTTCTATCATGTGTTAGCAAAGAAATGTAGCTGAACTTGTTAGGAACACCAGATTAGAGCTGCTGTTTTTTTAGAATTGTCCAAGGCTCTTGGCTGAACAGCCACCTGTCTTATTGTGGTTGCAGTCTGTCATGCTTACTGGCTACAGAGATACTTTGAGAGCACAAAAGAGGCAGATAGTGCCATGTTTAGTCAAACCCTTATCCTGTGGGTGGATGTGTTCCACAAGACTCAGTCCTGTGACCTTCGTTATTAGCCGAGTTTTTTTTTTCACAACACATGGAATCTCTGCTGTTGTCTTCATTTGATTACAGTATACAGGTAATTCCTTGGGACAGGGAGGAATTTGTCATACTATTTCATAAATTCCATCATTAGTTTGACAGAGTAATGGCCTTGCTGTAATAAAGCCAAGCACGAGGCCATACTTGTCTGCTGTAAAAATAAAAACAGTAGATTGGTGCTGCTTTTCTGGTGCTGTATCTGTTAAAGGAGACAAAGTGGTGTTTTAACAAAGTATTGATGAATGCAACTTGATTGTGGAATTTTGAAGAACAATTTCCTATGTAATTAAGAAGGCATCCCAATCTTAGGGTTGACTTTACCACAGTAGACCTTTTACTCAAGGTTATTGCTTTAAGTTTGATATTTGTATTCAATCTTCAGTTCAGAAATATGTCATCTTTGTTTTTCAGTGCCATAGTTAATAATTAAGCATGTAGACATTTACTGTACTTATGTTTTACTTTTATATTTACATATTTGTGATACTGATTTTATGCGTTTATAGATTCTTGTGTTTTTTTCTGAAGCAACCCCCCCCCCCCCCGGCCTTTGCTTAAAATTCATTGTGGTCATTGCAGTCAACAAATCTGCCCTTAGTGGCCTAGTCTGATGCAGTTCTGCTTCAAATTTGACACGTAGCTTCCCAGGCTCTGGCACAGTATTAGTTGCCATGTATTTATGCTTTTTTGACTAATTGTTCATTGGTGGCTTAATGAACATCTCGACCCTTGTCCAAGGGCACGTATGCAGTGCACAGTCAGTCAGCACCAACTTACCCTCCTGCCAGGGTAAGTATGCCTATTCTTTTTTGCCGGCATCACCAAGTGCATAAGCTGCTAATTGAACTTGGTCACCTGACAGTAGCCATAACTTCATCCGTTTGCATTGGTAACATTAGGGACTAATTTCAGTAGTGCTCATGGGGAGACATGCTAAGACACTGTAATGCAAGAAAAAAATATACAGAAAAAATGCATACTCATTCTCCAGTTATCTGCTTAATCTACTGCTGGATAACAGTTAATCTGGAATGTATTATGACACTGTGTAGGTACAGGACAAAGAAGCTTGTTTTGAGCAGGCCAACCTTTTGCATGGTGTGAGGTTATTCACTCTCCCACATCATACTCACCTGCTCACAATTTTGAATAGTACCAACCAGGTTGGGTGCCGGGCTGGCAACTCGACACCGTAAAACTCCACTGCCAATCATTCTGCGGACTTTTGTTCTGCTGTAGTGACCCCTAACAGGAAAAGCTGAAAGGAGAAGAAGAATGTTGGTGTTGGGATAACCTGTGTAGACTTTGTAGTGGATTGGGTTCTATTTGTGTAGACTTTGTAGTGGATGGGGTTCTATTTGAAGTTGCGTTAGTGTGTGCATATTGTGAAAGGTGGATGGCAACTGCAACCAGACCAGTAGTGTTGATTGTGCCCAGTCAGGATGCACACACATCGTAATATTTTGTCATATCAACCATTGTTATCGATTTACCTTTGTCAGTGGTTATTTCAGTTTGGAACTGGTTAGATGTGCAGTAATACTTTATTTCTCACATTCAAAGTGTGTTACGTGTAGTAACACTTCCTGTGCTTTCTTCCTTTTTATATAACCCATGGCCGTATGTATGTGCTGTTCCACAAGCTTTTATAATTTTCTTTTTTTTTTTTTTCATTATTTATTAAAGTCAAAAACTTGCAAGAGCCCTTTGTGCCCATTCTGTTTTAGATATTAAATAAAAATGTAATAAAGTCAGCGTATCCATCCATTAATTCGTGCAGCATAGTGGTGCAATGAGTAGCATTGTCGCCCCACACCAATAAGTTCATTTGTTGAGTTCTTTGCTGGAGTGCCTTCTTTGTGGACTTGGTATGATCTTCCTGTATTCAAATGAGTTTTGTTTGGTATTCTGGTTTACTCCCACATCCCAAAGATATATGGATTGATGATTTTACGTTGTCTATCTTCTCGCACGCGTGCGTGTGATACATAAGAAAACCTAGCAGTGTACTCTTTGAATGGTGCTGGCTGTTCATTAGGGCTGTGTGGTTGTCTGATATGACTGGGCAGCATTTGAAGGATGGGTGGATGCATTTATTCATAGTGGAAAACTGAAATGTGAGTGGGCAAACTGGTTTGCTGTAGCACATTCCCAGAGTCTGTTCAGTTGCTTAGTCCTGTAAGTTTGAATGTGCAATTTTAATTTTCATTCAGGGTGTGAGGTACTGTAGAAATTTGGTACCACACTTGTATATATTTTCAGTTGGCTGGTGGAAGATTTAACCATCCCCCCTTTTTGAAGAACTATCATTAGAATTTTTTTTTATTTGAAAAAAAAATCAAACTGGTTCTAATGTTCCTTTTTTTTTTAAAGAAGGAAGAATTGTGTGGTACTAACTGAAATACTTTTTTTCTCTTAAAATACAGGTCATTGTAAATAAGCCCTGCTGCCAATACTCAACACTAGATGAAAGGTTCCAATAGAGTGCACAACACAGTTGGGGTAGAAGTATGCAAATCGGACCTCAAACAAGGAATAATGCCCAACAGGGAGTGTATTACTGTGTAAATAAAGCCAGCTCAGTGGTGATATGAGGCCTGACTCTACACCTCTGGAAGGATGTTATTTACACAGTAACAAACACCCTGGAGGGCATTATTGCACACAGAGAATGGGCTGTCTGTAAAATCGTGTTTTACTTGCTTACTTTTTTCTTACTATATTATTTTTATACATGTTTTTGATGTGAAATAGTTCTTCTGCGTAATGTTTCAGACTTGTGATGTCTGTAAATGGTGTTGGAGGAAGCACTTTGCATCCAAATTATAACATTCAGATATCCATATATTTACTTTATTTTGTGGTCCCTTACTCCTAAAATGTGTGGTTTGTTGCCAGCCATTGGGGAGTGAAGTCACTAATTAATAACATACATTTGAGTTTCGTACTTTTTATTTCCTTCAGATAATTCATACTAACACAGGTCTTGTTATTTAAGCAACTTTGTCAATTTATAAAAGCAATATTTACAATCTGTTCCTATTTTTGAGCCTTTGCTCCCCAATATTTTAGGCTTTACTCAGAGATTTCTTGAGTTGAGAATGAGCAGTGTGCAGATCTCTTTACTGTTGCTGCCAGTGGTCGATCAATCTCACTTTCTCTCATACACACACTTGTGCTTCAGAAAATCCATGCTAACACAGATCCTATTATTCAAGCAACTTTGTGGATTTATAACAGCAGTATTTCAGATATGTCCCTATTTTGAGCCTTTGTTCCACTTTTATTTTAGGCTTTATCTAGATGTCTTGAGCTAAGCAGTACGCAAACCTCTTAATTGCTGCTGCACCCAGTGTTGATTGCTTTTACTCTTCTCACACGCGCACACACACACCCACTTTCTCTCTCTCTCTTTTTCACACAGTTTCCACATTTATGCAAGTATACACGCAGACAGAAACATAAATACACAATTTTTTTTCTGATTCATTTATTTTTTTACACTCCCTTAACAGCAAAAGTGCTGTGTAGCGAGCGTAAAATAATGGTGACTGTTGGGTTACTGTCAGCCTGAGCTCCATAGCAGCTTAATTCACTGCAATGAAGCGGCAAACTTGTTTTCAGTGACTGCTTGTAGATTAACACCCTGCTGGAGACCTACAAATGTAATGTTTGAACTACAGGTCACCCATTCTTTAACATGTAAATAGTGCACGCTGAGTGGGTGGTGTTTACACAGTACACTCACCCTGGAGGGCATTATTGCACTTTGAGAATGGGCTGCTAAATATATATTTTATTACTATATCATTTTTTAAATATATTTTTTATGTAAAAGTACTGCCTAATGTTTCAGACTTGCCGTAGTGCATGTAATTGCTGTTGGAGGAAGTATTTTACATCCAAGGTATAAGTTATGTAAGTATGTAATGTCCACACACACACAATCAGAAGCACAGACAGACTCATAAACGTATACATAAAACACAAGGATAGTGGAACACAGATGTGATGCAATACCTTTTATTGGACCAACATAGGTTTTGCAGTTACTTGAGTTTTTGAGCTGGCATGAGCCCTTCTTCATCAAGAGTTGTTACTGATGTTATTTTAGATACAGTCCTTAATATCCACTTGTGCTATGAAAAAGAAGTACATCACTTATGTCCAATTGGCTGAAAAAAAGAAAACTTGAAAAATGCTAGTGTGGACAAAAAGGAGCACGGACTACTCCACAGAGACAGACTGTGTGTCTGTCAGACTGTAGCTGTAGAAGACAAGGGGGTCATGCCATGCTGTAAAAATCAGTTTGGCACATTACATTACAGTTCGTGTCCCAGCGCTGCCATTTAAATGACTACCCAATATAAATTTTCTTGTCAGATTCATACTTGGAACAGAACATAGTTCAGAATGGAGCAAAACTGTGCAACCATCCAAGATGGAAACATGGCTGTCCCATGTTTTTTACAGCTTCCCGCATAACAATTTCACATTGGTGTTTTAAAGTACATGGTTCACTTATGTGCACTTAAAGAAACTTAGTTTAGCCAATCAAATACAGAAAATGTCCAGAGACAAGCCTCTTACTCGGAGCTAGGATGAATGCCCATAGACACACAGTTACAAAGAAAATGACTGACAAGCGTCCACACACTTTTCCTAGTCTGATCATTCTGTATCTGATATGACATTTCTCTACACCTTTTGAATGTGGATATTGGTTTCATGAAACACTATAGTACCTAACTTTTCCTTTTTAGCAACTAACATTGGACATTATACTGGAGAGCATTTTTTTTTTGTGGTAATGCATAATTTATTATGAATTTGCTCTGTATTCAAACTGCTGACTATTTCAGAATATTAACAGTAGCTGTTAGGATTTTACTGAGGTGTGTGTTTTAGCACCTGTGTTTTATTCATTACAAGATAGTAGTTGCTTTCAAGTAATGCAAATTTCTGGTCAGAACAGTAGTGCCTATAAACTTGACAGTTAGTAAAGCATTAAAGTTCGGACATTTTTAACAGAGTAACAAAACTTAGTCCATTTTCTGCTGTTAACCACAGCCTGTGAAGTATATAACTGCTTGCAACATTTATCCATTCTAGCCCTGTAACTTATTCTCTTGGTAGTCCCTGCTTTTCTCATCATGAACTAGACTTTGCTAATTCATATTTTCTGTTAACCAAACCATCTGTCCCAGAAAGATCGATTGTCTAAGCAGACTAATGATTTACAGATTATAACTTCTTGATATGATGTTGTCCATTTCATTCTTCCTCACGACTGGGTCATAAGATCCAACATCGGATCTGATCCGGACATTCCAAAAGACTGATGCTTCAAGTCTTGAGTTCATCCCACTCCTATAATGCCCTGCATCTCCCCAGTTACCCAGATCTTGTGTACCACCTTCCAGGCGTGGGCGCCGGAACCATAGAGCAAGGGAGGTGGAGCACCCCCCCCCCCTTTTTTTTTACAGCTTAACAATATGGAGGACTCAATGCGTGTGCCACAGGCTGACATAATTTAAAGTCAAAAGTGCGCGGGAAACTAATTCACACCATTGCTGCAGCCAGAGTCAACACCCACAGTTAGCGGTACCACTGGTGTAATACTCGTCTTATACAAATGAGGCATGTTCCTACTTTTGTCAGCTGACTTATTTCAACAGTCATAAGGTTTGTATTTTATTCTGTAGTGTAGGATGGCTTCGTTTGTTAGTGTGTTTTCTCTCTCTCTCTCACTTGCTATTTCTAACGGTAGTATGTTAACATGGACTGTTGTAATTTACTTTTATGATACTTTTGCAATTATTTCACTTGTTTTTAAACAAAAATTTAAGCGTTGCCAGTTTTAATAGCAACTTCAGCGTTCAGAAAAAATTGTGTAATGTTGCTTTGTGTTTTTGCATTAAGACTAATCCATGTTTAAACTTCTATAAAATCCATAGTTTTTGTAAATTGGATCTTGGGGGAATTGCGTCTTTGCTTCACCAGTAGTATATTTCTGATTATCATTCTAATTTAAATACTGCTGCCAGTACAAGTCAATTTGCAGAGTAGCCAGGCATATTGTGCACTATTTAAGATTATTTATTATTCTGCAGTAAAATATACTAAAACTTTATTTCAAAGCTTTTGGCATGTTTTTATGATAATGTGCTTTAAGCCTCCCCATCCCGTGCTTGGTTAACTCGTGGTGCAGTAATGGCTAGGCAAGAAGTAAGACAAATGAGTGGATGATGAGACCTAGCAAGTGTGAGATGATATGAAAGGTTTTGCTGAAGTTTACGAATAGCATTCCATTGTAAAGGTTTTCATCTGTGGCATTTTGTATACGGTTCATGAGCTAGTCCAATGCAGCAGCAAAATGCCATGTTCTTTTGGAAAGCAGCTAGATATCTTTTAAGTGAATCAATAACTTGAGTGAACTGCTTTTTTCAAGTGTTTTGGTAACAGAATTGAGTATGGAAATTTGTCAGTAATTTCTGCCACATTTCTTTTCCTTTCCTGTAACTGGGAACTGCATGGATGAATTTCCATAGCCTGGTTGTAGCTTCATCCATCAGGATCTATGCGTATCTTTGCTTATACTCAGTAGAAACAAGTGCAGGGTAAACCCACATGGTGGAACCATAATGCCAACAAGCTTTGTAATAAAAGACAAAGAATTTTGACAAAAAGTAAGTAGTGCAATTCCCAGAATGGCAGAGCCCTTGTCACTGAAATAAACAACCCAGGAGCTAAATAAAATCCACCAAAGCAAAGTCTGAGGCTAAAACAGCTACCCAATGCAAAGACAGTCACAGGGCATTTCTTTAATGTAAGGAGCTGTTTCTGGCAAAGGAAGGTTCCAAAGCATTACAGATTACACGAGAAAACAGCATATTGTATGTTTTGGGGGCCCATTTTTTGAACAGCTGTAATTTTACATAATAGATTACATTACTATAGTTATTATTATACCTAACTGTTCTACTAGAAGGAGCTGTTTCTGGCAAAGGAAGCTTGCAAAAAATTACAGATTACATGTGAAAACAACTGCTTCTGAACTAAAACGCATGGATGATTTCTTAGCTTGCAAAATAAGAGATTAAATGAGAAAACAGCATATTGTAATATTGGGACCCATTTTGTAAGCGTTTTAACTTTACATATTACATTGTATTATTATACCTATTCTTATTTAATACTACTGTGCAATGTACGCTGCTGTGAAATGTAATGTATGCATGACATCACAGGCAAATCTGCATTCCATGTCAATCATGGAACATTTGCATACTGAAACTCTGGCCTGCACCTTGTCAGTCACGCAGGCCATGCCCATTCCTGCATGAACCGAAGGGTGGGTTTCTAATCCTCAATATCAACTGTGAAGCAGCTCCATTTATTTAACTGTGTGTGTGTTTATTTTTATTTAAATTAACTGTGAAGCTATTCAGGTGTGTGTGTGTGTGTGTGTGTGTGTGTGTGTGTGTGTGTGTGTGTGTCTGTGTAAAAATGTCCCAGTTACTTATAACTGGTGGTTAGAATTGCCCAAGTTCAAACCCTGAACCTTGTATACAAGGGCCTGCATTCTCTACCAACACCACCACGTTTGTGCTTCAGGGTGTTGAGTCCATAGCTCTCAACTGTCTAGATTTCACAGAATGTTTGGCTTATACTTATGGTCTGTTCCCCTTAAAATTTGTGGTTTTGTGGCAAATCAGTGAGAACGGAATTGGAAACGTGTGGTAACACAAAACACTATTTCAGCAGCTTTCTAAGATTATAGAAGCAATATTTAAAATGTGTCCCTGGTTTTGGGCCTCTGCCCCCCACCCCCAATAAATTTTGGCTTTTTCCACATTTCTTCTGCTGTGAAATTGATCAGTTTGGTTGTGTCAAGTGGATGGTACAGTGGTAGTATTGTCACCTCACAGCAAGAGGTTCTTTGGTTTGATTCTTGGCCGGGGTACCTTCTGTATGTCTTCCCTCTGTTTGTGTGGGTTTCCTCCCATGTTGCAAAGACATGCATCTGGAGCATTTCTCCCTGGGCCACTGCTGAAAATTCATTGTTCCAAATTAGACTTTCCCAGTAAACAAATGTTAAATACATAAAAAAAAATTACAAAGAGCTGAGAGCTTCAGTGGAAGAGAAGTTTAGTGCTGCTTATTTTAAATCTGTTTGCATTGTTAGTAGCACAACAGGTATTAGCCTTACTTTTGATGCAGAAGGTTGTGGGTTCTACTCCCATGATATGCAGATGGATCACCGCTCATACACTGTGTTGCAATTTAAAGGGAGTGGATGTTGCAGTCCTGTGAATGGCCTCCTTTGGAGGAGTTATCCAGTAACTATCAGTTTGCCATCCAGTCCCTATTGCAATATTGCTAGCTTATTTTTTTAATGTAACATGGGCAATTTATTCTTCAGGGGTAACAACCACTTTATTGTAGATGAAACAATGAAGTATAAAGTTGTTTCCTAGCAGCATCCTCTTCATTAGTTAGAGATCCATTTAATGTGGAACTATTTAGATGACTGACTTCTGCAGAAATTTTGCATATTTACTGATATTGGTGGATTGTAATGACAGAAGTTTGAGTGGCCTTTTATGGTTAAAATTTTCTGAAATGGGTAGTTTTGTCATCATTGGTTGATACATTTTGTTTCATTGCTTACTTAGAAGACTATTCAAAACTACAAATTAAAACACATTCTAGCAACTGGTGCTGTATTATACAATTAATATAATTTAATACAATCAGGAAGGTGAATCAAAGATTGCATAAATGTATGCCTGGCCTTAAAATGTTTGAAAACAGCCCAGAGGAAAGTGTGAAAGGCTCAAAATCATTGGCAAATTTTAAGCTTTACTCTTGTCACCAAAGCAGTGGATGAAGGTAAAACCGTTCACACCACATTACCTTGACCTGGCCAAGCCTTTTGACACAATCCCCTGCTCAGGTGGAGTAAAAATATGAATAATGTATGAGCAAACACTTGCATCACTAGCTGGATTGCCAACTTGCTTATAGGATGTAGGAGATCCAAATGGGTCAAAGGAGTTTCCCAGGGTTTGGTGCTGACACTTTTTCTGTTTGGTATGCACATCTCAAAAGTAAAAGGAAATACCAAAGGGATTTGGCCGGCTAAGTTTGAGATGACTGCAAGCTAGGAGCAGTTATCGAATCCCCAAATGACTTGACCATCATGCAGGAAGGTTTGTCCCAAATAATAACTGGTGTCAAAATCCATGACAATGCCCTCTGAGAACTGATCCAGTTTGGCATTTGGGAACTTGTGTGTACAGTGGCCTAACTTTTGGCCAACATGTGTCCAGAGTTATAAGAAAGCCTTTCTATATTGCACAGCTCATAAACAAATTGATTGTGAATAGAGCTAGAGATGTTGTCCTCCTTTACAAAGCTCTCATTAGGACAATCATTTTGTATAATGCCCACTTTGGCATGCATCTGTCCAGCCCCATGCAACAGCTGGAATACCTTCAGAGACACCTTACTAAAAGGATACAAGTCCTAAACAATAGGTCTTGCATAGACCACCTCAAAGATTTATCACTATATTCCGTATCCTACAGAGTGCTTAGAGGTGACATGTCTGGCATACAAGGCATCTTCTGACCTAATACAGCTGGACCTGCTTAACATCAGCAAGTCTAATGGCAACAAAAATACTCAGTCCATGTATCTAAACTGAATGTTGCAGATAGACTGATGTATATCACAGAGGATACCACTGTTCCATAAAGACTGTCCATAAAAATAAAACAAAGCTCATTTGTCCATATTCAAATGCAACTTGGCGCTAAGGATGGGTAATAGAAAATGTACTCCTGGATTGCCCCTCATGCCATTAATGGATAGAGGCAGTTCCTAAATGCTGCATCCCTTACATGGGCCCCCTTCAAATTATCTATGGTATGATCACAGTTATTCCCACTAGGCTAATATACAGTTGTCAGCCATGGGATAGGTAAGACCAATTAGAAAATGTTAATTCAAGCACCAAAAGGAAATTGGCTAAGCTTAAAATGTCCTCTAGGTGAACCTATGTTGTGGTAGTAAATAGTTATAAAAAAAAAACTCGCCCCTCATGCCATTAATGGATAGAAGCAGTTCCTAAATGCTGCATCCCTTACATGGGCCCCCTTCAAATTATCTATGGTATGATCACAGTTATTCCCACTAGGCTAATGTACAGTTGTCAGCCATGGGATAGGTAAGACCAATTAGAAAATGTTAATTCAAGCACCAAAAGGAAATTGGCTAAGCTTAAAATGTCCTCTAGGTGAACCTATGTTGTGGTAGTAAATAGTTATAAAAAAAAACTCGCCCCCTCATGCCATTAATGGATAGAAGCAGTTCCTAAATGCTGCATCCCTTACATGGGCCCCCTTCAAATTATCTATGGTATGATCACAGTTATTCCCACTAGGCTAATGTACAGTTGTCAGCCATGGGATAGGTAAGACCAATTAGAAAATGTTAATTCAAGCACCAAAAGGAAATTGGCTAAGCTTAAAATGACCTCTAGGTGAACCTATGTTGTGGTAGTAAATAGTTATAAAAAAACTCCCCTCTTTAGGTCACTAAGTTCCCCTCTCACCCTCCACCCCCCCAGTTTTCAACATCTTCTGGCACCACTGCTTCCTGGATAGAAGTGATTGCGACTCTTCTCAAGTGTTTTCTCAGCTAAGTTCATATCTTTCAATACATCTTAATTTTGTTCTGCTAAAAATAATCTCCAGAGGTTATTACATTACCTTTTTCCTTCCTCCACTCCCCTGGAAAGAAATCTCCCCGATGTTCCACCCAGTCAGACGGAGTATGCCATGGAAGAAGTTCAAAAACTTTTAGACAAAAGAGCCATCCAACAGGTCCCAACAGAATAATGAGGATATGAAACTTATTCATGCTTCTTATTGATAGAAAAAAGACAGGGGACCGAAGGCTGATATTGGACCTGAGCAAGCTAAATCTGTATGTCAAGAAGTCAAAGTTTCGTATGGTGACATTTCAGTCCATTCTGCTGTTACTGCACAGGGATGATTGGATGTGCCTTTCAGATCTCCAGGATATATACTATCACATAAAAGATTGACAGACTGTCCAGGAGACACTTGCACTTCTGGCAAGGAGCCAGTCATTACCAGTTCAGAGCACTACCTTTTGGAGTCACCTCAGCCCCCTGTGTGTTTACCAAATGTATGTTAGTATTGGCAGCTTATCTGAGACTGCAGGGATTCCAGCTATTTCCATCCATACTTAGACTATTAACTCCTAACTGCACTGTCGAGGCATCAATTGGTCCAAGCAACACAATGTCTTTTGCACACCTTCGGTCATGTGGGGATCACGATAAATTTGAAGAAGTCAAAATGTGACACGTGCAGATGATAGACTTCATAAGAATGCTACTGAACAGAATCACTGAAGTAGCAACCCTGCTGTTACAACATAGGCAATCTCTGAAACAAAAAGTCCAAGTCTTACTGGATACACCTGCACCCCCAGCAAGATTTATTTTGAGAGCTCTTTGTTCCATGTTGGCTGCCATATTTCTGGTGCAATTGGTAAGATTCTTTATGCTAGTGCTTCAATAGACTCGAGCAGTTCAGTGGTCCATTCTGTAGCATCCACTAAGTGTCCCGATCAAGCTGACTGAAGTGTGCAGACGTCATCTTCCATGATGGATCTGGGCAGGCCCTTTTCTATATATATATATATATATATATATATATATATATATATATATATATAAAATGTGTGTGTGTATGTATGTATGTGTATATATATATATATATATATATATATATATATATATATATATATGTGTGTGTGTATATATATATATATATATATATATGTTTAGTACTAAGCTAACTGCCCTTGCGAGCCATTTTAAGCCTAGCCAGTTATCCCTTGTGAGACTCAAACCCTGCACCTTGTGTTTGTAAGGCAAACACCTTAGCCATTAAGCCACCCTCCTCTCTCTCTCTCTATATATATATATATATATATATATATATATATATATATGTATATATATATATATATATATATATATATATATATATATATATATATATATATATATATATCAATATATCTATACTTAAAACACACACCAAAACTAAATAACTTGAACTGCAGAAAGGAAACACCAAAGTCCGTTATTTACGCGTTTCGTCCACTTTTAATCACCATGAACTTCATCAGAAATACTATTCCAACATTTAAATGCATTTAAATACTATTTCAAATTATCAGATGTGACCACAATAGCCAATACAAGTGTTTAAAAGTTAATTATACACTCGTCATGAATATTGTCATTAAAAAGAATGTTTTCTTATGTGAAATATTCACTATTGTGTTGTACTATGTTTTACTAAACTGCATATACCACAAGGAAATGTAATATACGCTAAAATTTATTTAAATCTAGTTTATATCCTATAATCTCTGTGCCTGCAAAAAGCACTTTATATTAATCGCATCATTCAGACCTGGGAATTGATCTGCATTAAGCATGATCTGCCACAAGGTTTCTTTACATTCTAACTTAATTTTGAAATTTCCAGAAAACAAATCATCGTTCACCTTCTCTAAAACAGAAAATGTAAACTTTTTGAAATCAGGACAAATAGTAGCATGTTTTGCTAATGCATTCAACATCTCTTTATTTTTAATGGCTAACGTGTGTTCGTAAATCCTTTTACTTAAAGTCCTAATAGTTTTGCCTATGTAAAAATGTTCGCATGAGTTGCATAAAGCAACATAAACATTTTTTGTTTTACAAGTATAATGTCCTCGACTAAAAAGGCCTTTTTCAAATGTTTGAAGAACACCATATTACTGCCTGAAATATGTCTACATTGATTACAGCATTTGCAAGGAAACGTACCAAAATTTGACCTGATCGTGACTTCAGTGTCATAATATTTGTTATTTTTCAACATAGTCTTTAAGTTTACAGTTTTTTTGTAGGTAAACATTGGTGTTTTCCCAACAATTGCTGTTAAATCATTATTACCTAATATTACTTTCCAATTATCAGAGATAATTCTCTTAATAATAGCCATCTCATTTGAAATTGGAATAGGAAAAGCTAAATTATACACTACTGTTCTTTTGTCTACAGAAAGTTTTAAATTTGAAGCTTGATGTAGTATGGGACCAACTTTGTTTTCCCTAAGAATGATAACTTCTTTCAAAATGTTATTCAGCCATATCCTATTGTAACCTCTTTCCATAAAGAAGACATTCAATTTATTTACTTCATTTAAAAAAAATGTCATCTTTACTAGTTAAACGGCTGAGTCTAATAAGTTGTCCTTTAACTACTCCTCGCTTCATAAATTCTGGGTGCAGACTGTCATGATGTAAATATTGATTAGTAAATGTAGATTTCCTAAAAATGCTACTTTCAAAACTTGTCCTTTATTTAGACTTAAATGTATGTCTAAAAAATTAATACTCCCACCAAAATGACCAACAGTGAATTTCAAAAAGTTGGTGGAATGATTCAAACAATTCACAAACGTTTCAAAGGCATCTGAATCTCCATTCCATAAAAAAAATCAAATCATCTATGTATCTTTTGTAGAAAAAGAATTGATGTGAATGTAAAAACTTGATCTCACACATAGCCATAACTATGTTAGCGAAACAGGGTGCAACTCTAGTACCCATAGCTATACCCGAAATTTGTTGGAAATATGTACCTTCAAAAATAAAAAAAATTGTTTTCAAGTACTAAATCCATCAAAGTACAATACAGTACTGACTAGACTATTTTCAAAATCTGTTTCAGTACTTAAAAATTCAACTCCTATATTCTGGTTGATATTTGTGTAAAGGGAAACTACATCTAGTGATGCAAAATTGAAGGACATATCTTTTATATTTAACTGGCTCAAAAGTTCCAATAAATGCCAGGAATCTCTCAAGTAGGACTTTGTCCTTTGAACTACGGGATTTAAAATTTTGTCTAACCATATTGAAATATTTTCTGTTTTAGAAAATCAGGTAGACACAATAGGTCTGAATGGTATCTCTGTCATTTGTTGATGTAGTTTAGGAATACCGAAAAGTGTTACCAGTCTAGGATGTTCTATAACCAAAAAATCATAAACAGAATAATCAATATTGCCTTGACTAAAAAGGTCGAACAAAATAAGGTCCAACTTTTGGAAACTCTTAATGATACATTCTTTAGTGACAATGCTGTAACTGTTTCTGTCTTCAAGCAACAAATTCACTGCTGTACTATAATCTGAAGACTTCATGATGACTATCGTGCCCCCTTTATCAGCTTTCATTATACGCCAGTCCCTATTGTTGGCTAAATTCTCTAATGCTTTTGCTTCGGAGGCAGTCAAATTAGGTGTCCCATTACCATGCTGTCTGATGTTCCTAAATTCATGTTCACACATTTTACCATATGCCATCAAAGTAGAATTCAGCAAAGGGTTGAACGTACTTTTTTTTTTTTTACACTCAAAATCATTGACTTCAATGTTGTTCACACCATCAAAAATAAACTTTAAATTCAGTTTCCTTAAATACAATTTGAAATCCACAATTAATCTGGAAATATTCACATTGTTAGAAGGAATAAATGAAAAACCGTTTTGGAGCACAGAAATAACTTCAACAGGCAAAATTTAATTTGTTAAATTGCAAACATTAATGCCATAGTTTAGTTCTTTTTGCGATTCTTTCCCCTCCCTTTGCTCCGTGTCTGGACCTTCCCAGACCACCTTGGTGTTTTTTTTGTTCCCATTTTTGTCCGTCAAAAAAGGAACACCTTTATTATTAGCAGTAACCATTTGTGCATAAGATGTATTTCCTTGTACATTGTTTACAGGTGAATTACCGTTGTTATTATTCTCATTCCTTGTATCTTGTAAACAAATG
Source organism: Protopterus annectens (assembly GCF_019279795.1). Taxonomy (NCBI): domain Eukaryota; kingdom Metazoa; phylum Chordata; order Ceratodontiformes; family Protopteridae; genus Protopterus; species Protopterus annectens. The sequence continues at coordinate 1,034,279,007 of NC_056746.1, read as the reverse complement.
TCCTGATTCTGCTGAGTACTATTATCACTAAGTACTTCAACATCAGCTACAAGATTGTCACCAAATTTGTTACCTTTTTTGTATTTCATAGGATACGCTGTGTTAGTACTATAGGCTGCCAAGTCTCTTTTTAGTTTTTTATGCTTTCTTTCAACAATGGACGCTCTGTGCCTTTCTAACTTGGCATTTATGCCAAAGTAGAGTGGTGCTAACGTACTGAATGCCTATGAATCCCTGATTTTGGCATCCAGGCTTTCAGTTTGATCTTTTAATGTCACCAACTCTAATTTGTAATGTTGTATAAGCGCATTCATAAACACCAAGCCGGTGTTATTAAATAATTCAACCAATTGTGTGTACAATTTATCTCCATGCACTACACAGTTGGGAAATTTGAAAGTCCTAAGACCAAAAGGCACACATTTCAGTCGAACATTGTCTTCTAGATAAAAAATCTCTAATTGGAGAGAAGCACACTTGACACAGTTTTTCTAAATGTAAAATGTCTTTCTTGCAACTTGAGATGTTGTCTGATACAGTCAAATTAATAGGACCACTTAATTGCTTAAAATTGTCCGCTTCCACAGAACAATGAAACTGATTGTTCATGACCTTAAAAGTCTGTTCAAACACCTTATCTTTGCAAGCCATAATGTCCAAAGACTTATTCGAAGAACCGTTAGCATGTGCAATGTTTGTAGATGCAACCAAACTCTCTGGACTGAAAGAACTTTCCTCAGTTCAACGTTACCATTGGTTGAACCACTACTCCCTTTACTTCTTGAACTTACTGAATTTGCGTCTGAATAGATGGATGCGACTGCGTTTCTCATCTGCCGGGCTAAAGCATCACAAACTGCCTCGTTAATAGTAGAGGTAATGAGTTCATTCAAACATCTCCCCGACTCGGGAACAGGATAAACACTCAGATTCAATAGAGTGTCTTGACAGGATTTCTCTCCCGCCATATCTGGTGCAAAAAGTACACAGACGTAAAACACACACCAAAACTAAATAACTTGAACTCCAGAAATTACTGCAGAAAGGAAACACCAAAGTCCGTTACTTACGCATTTCGTCCACTTTTAATCACCATGAACTTCATCAGAAATACTATTCCAACATTTAAGAGCATTTAAATACTATTTCAAATAATCAGATGTGACCACAATACCCAATACAAGTGTTTAAAAGTTAGTTATACACTCGCCATGAATATTGTCATTAAAAATAATTTTTTCTTATGTGAAATATTCACTATTGTGTTGTACTATGTTTTACTAAACTACATATACCACAAGGAAATGTAACATATGCTAAAAATTAATATACGCTAAAATTATTTAAATCTAGTTTATATCCTATAATCTCTGTGCCTGCAAAAAGCACTTTATATTAATGGCATCATTCAGACCTGGGAATTGATCTGCATTAAGCATGATCTAACACAAGGTTTCTTTACATTCTAACCTAATTTTGAAATTTCCAGAAAACAAATCATCGTCCACCTTCTCTAAACAGAAAATATAAACTTTTTGAAATCAGGACAAATAGTAGTATGTTTTGCCAATGCATTCAACACATCTTTATTTTTAATGGCTAAAGTGTGTTCGTAAATCCTTTTTTCTTAAAGTCCTAATAGTTTTGCCTATGTAAAATGTTCGAATGAGTTGCATAAAGCAACATAAGCAACATTTTTCGGTTTACAAGTATAATGTCCTCTACTAAAAAAGGCCTTTTTCAAATGTTTGAAGAACATATGTGTGTGTGTGTGTGTGTATATATATATATATATATATATATATATATATGTGTGTGTGTATATATATGTATATATGTGTTTCTGTGTATGTATGTATATATATATATATATATGTGTGTGTGTGTGTGTATGTATATATAAATGTGTGTGTGTGTGTATGTATATATAAATGTGTGTGTGTGTATGTATATATATATATATATATATATATATATATATATATATATATATATATATATATATATATGTGTGTGTGTATATATATATATATATATATATATATATTCACACATATATATATATATATATGTGTGTGTGTGTGTATATATAATATGTATATATATATGTGTGTGTGTGTGTATATATATATATATATATATATATATATATATGTGTGTGTATATGTATATATATATATATATATATATATATATATATATATATGTGTGTGTGTGTATGTGTGTGTATATGTATGTATATATATATATATATGTGTGTGTGTATATATATATATATATATATGTGTGTGTGTATATATATATATATATATATATATATATATATATATATATATATATATATGTATATATATATATGTGTGTGTATATGTATATATATATATATATATATATATATTTATATATACAACGAAACCACCCCGTTCTAATAGCAAGCACCAGGAGCCTCTGACTCCAAACCAGAAATTCCACAAATTCTGCAAAAAAGAATTACAGTCACCGTGTGTAAGTAATCCCAGCAAAGCAAGGATACTGCGTATCACTTAATCACAAACCTTATAGCAGCCCTGCTGTAAACTCAAAAGTCCTGTCCGATGTTCGGTGGTTACCATTCACCAAGGATTCACAATAATGAAATTGCTGCATGTAACAATAGGTCTTGAACGAGATTAAAACACCATCGGCAATACAGCGTTACACCAGCTTAAAGAAAACTCCAATAAAAATAGTTAATGATCCAAAGAATAAACGCAGCTCAAAGATTACGATAGTGTCTCTTCCGTCTAAAGGACTGCTGTGCGTACCCACAAAATAAAAGTCCAAACGACCTGTTAGTCCAACAAGGCAGGATAAATATTCCAACGCCCAGCGTTAGAGTAAGTGCGGAATACAACCCTTCGGTTCAGTACACCCTGAAAGATGTAGAATATCAGCAAAACGTGGATATAATCCAAAACACAATCCTCTGCATAAAAACAGGTTTATTTAAAGTGAGCGCTTTCACGGCCACTGAAAAGCCGCTTCATCAGACAAACGGTAATGCGCCATTAAGGCGCCATTTTTAAACAATAACAACCCATGCATCACAACCAATGGACGAACATTCCTAATTTAAAGTAATACCATCTTGAAAGTCTTACAAAGACCAACAGGAATGCACCTGTATATGCACAATAATTTTGGTAGAGCAAAACTTAAGCAAAGCTCTCCAAAAAGAGAGACAACAGAAACTTAATGTAGAATCTAAAAAATAAAATAAAATAAAAAGAAATATAATACATTTTAACACTTAATTCTAAATCTAAAACGCTAAAAATCTCACCAACTGTGAGAAATGAAATACTCTTAATATTAACTGTAGCAAAAATATGAATGAACTAAATAAAATTAAAATCAAGACCTGCATTCAAACTCATATTGTGCAAATCGATGGGAGGTATCGCTGCAGGTAACAATTGCTATAAAAAGCACATGCAGCCGAAAAACATTACAACATGGCATGACAGAAAGTGATACTGTAAAATGGCACAATGATAGAAAAGTACTGTCATGAGCAGACTCCAAAAATCCCCAATCAATGTATGTTTGAATGCTGCTGTAGACTATGGAAACATGTGACAACAGAATATTGCACAAAGCGTTGATGAATGCAGCAGTGCCTGATCGAAACACATGCAAAGAAAGAGATGACATAGTAAAATATAATGGGACAAAATAACAAAGGGCTGGTATAGAGATCTAACAGAAACAAACTCCAATATAAAGGAATATGAGAATGGATGAAAACCAAACTGCAACAAACCTGTATATGACACGTAAACAAGAAACATGTGACAACAGAATATTGCACTATAGCAGACACAAACAAAGATACACATGACCAAGAAATACAAGGTGGCAAGATAGTATAGAACCACTAAGAAACAAATAATGAGGGATGATGAATAATGATAAATAGGTGATAATAATAAATGAATGATAATGATAAATGACAGGTATCAAGGAAAATATAAACATTGATGTATAGACCAATAAACATGGATAGTAATAAAAAATGTACACACATACACACGTGTGTATGAGTGCATGTACATACATGCACACCTACATACCCATGCATAGACATGTATACATAGACGTGTGAACCTAAGAGAAGTGGAATGCGTCAAATAAAGTGAGGAACTTTGTAGAGACACATCAACAAATCATCTAAGGGGTTTGCCTTTCAATAGAGGTTTGATTGAGAGAACCTCATTCAAACCCTTCTCCCTATGGGCTGCTAGTCTGCAGATCCATTTAAGTTCTGCCTGCTCAGTTACATTGACCAAATCCCCTAATCTGTCAGTACTCTGTATAACCTGCAATACCTGAAATAAAAATGTATGTAGGTCACCTTCTCGCATGGTATGCTTGGCCAGTGCACTATATTCTTGACCTCTAGCTAGACAATAGCCGTGGTCACGTATTCTCTCCCTTAATGTTCTGTTGGTTTTTCCTATGTAAAAGGAAAAACATTGAACACAGTGCGCAATATATATAACATTCCTGGTGTTACAACTGCTATCACATTTTATAGTCCAAAGATGGCCCGTAGTGGGGTGTCTATAGTAATGCGATTCATCAATGAATCGACATTGTGGACAGGAGCCACATTTGTGGGTCCTTTCTGAACCCGTACTGATCTTCTCTCCAATAGCTCTTGGACCACATAATATCTTCTTCAAATTGGGCATGTTACTAAAGACAAAAGAAGGAATTTGCCCCACCAAACCAGCAATTGTATCGTCAGCTGTAAGTATATTCCAGTTTTTCCTAACTGAGGTTTGAATTGTATCAAGGCCTCT
>NC_056746.1:1034237549-1034268663 GCF_019279795.1 Protopterus annectens | reverse complement strand
TAATATATATATATATATATATATATATATATATATATATATATATATGTCGTAGAAGCCTCCCTGAATGATATAAAAAATGTATAGCGAAACCACCCCGTGTAAACGACAAAGACAGGGAGTCTCTAACTCCAAGCCAAATAAACCAAAATGTCTCTGACTCCAAGCCAAAAAACCAATAGATAAAGCACTCGATAAACAAAAAGTCTGTAGTCGCTATGTTCAAGTAGTCCCACCGTGTAGATGGTATAAAAGATCAAGGGTACTTCGTATCACTCAACCACAAACCTTGTATCAGTCCTGCTGCAAGCCCAGAGGTTCTTGTGCGATGTTGTATTGGTTTCATTGACCAAAGACTCCCGCTAATAAAAAAAAAATTTCCTACGAGTAGATCACCCTTTAATTCCCACCATATCAGGACTTCCCAAGGTCCACAAGAATGCTTTTTTACCAGAACTTCGACCCATTGTAGCGGGCTCTGGATGGCTTACTGAGCCATTGTCTATGTATATAGACGCGGAACTTAAAGCCATTGTAAAATCATCACAAGTAATTCTTCAGGACTCGGAACATCTACTGAGAGAACTACATTCTAGAGTAGTAACTCTTGACCCTAGTGTCATTGATTCAATGATATTTGTAACACTTGATGTCAAATCTCTATTCACCTGTATTCCGAACTCAGAGGGAGTACAATCTGTACAGAGATATTTGAGTTTACACTCTAATTTTAACAGCTGTAAAATAGAGTTTTTATCTATGCTTATAGAAATGGTTTTAGATAATAATTTGTTTATATATGATCACATCATTTACAGGCAAATAAAAGGGGTCGCCATGGGCACTAGCTGTGCGAACAGCTATGCCAATTTGGTCATGGCGACCTTCGAAAATGCCTATATAATCCATCATCCACAAATTCTATTTTATAAAAGATTCGTGGATGACCTCCTTATGCTATGGGGAGGTACAGTAGAGGAACTGGTTAACTTTTATGAGGTCATTAATTCTAGCAGTTCTTTTCTTAGGTTCACTATACAATATGATGTGAACACTATAGATTTTTTAGATGTAACCATCTTTAAGATACAACATGCCATTAACACCAAGGTTCACAGGAAAGAATGCTACAAACCGAGTTTCCTACATAGGGACAGTATGCACCATCCACGAATCTTTAGGAATGTACTCAAAGGTCAGATGATGCGTATCTCCAGATTGTCTACCCAGTCTATTGATTTTCAGGAAGGGATTGATGATCTTTGCAATAGTTTTTTTGCACGGGGTTACACTGAAGAAGAGATTGAAAGGGTTTCCAGAGAAATGGATCATCTCAGGGGCAGTAGGGCTAAACCCTTCTACTCAAGTTCCACTCATGCTACTTATCATGATTCCAATACTGCAAGAGAGAAGAGACCATTGGGCTTCATTGTACCATTTGGTAGAGGCCTCGATACAATTCAAACCTCGGTCAGGAAGAACTGGAACATACTCACAGCGGATGACACAATTGCTGGGTTGGTGGGGCAAACCCCTTCTTTTGTTTTTAGTAATATGCCTAATTTGAAGAGAATACTATGTGGTCCAAGAGCTATTGAAGGGAAGATTAGTACGGGTTTGGAAAGGACCCACAAATGTGGCTCTTGTCCACAATGTCGGTTCATTGATGAATCACACTACTATAGACACCCTACTACGGGCCATCTTTGGACTATAAAGTGTGACAGTAGCTGTAACACCAGGAATGTTATATATATTGCGCACTGTGTTCAGTGCTTTTCCTTTTATATAGGAAAAACCAATAGAACATTAAGGGAGAGAATACGTGACCACGGCTACTGTCTAGCGAGAGGTCAAGAATATAGTGCACTGGCCAAGCATACTATGCGAGAGGGTGACACACATACATTTTTATTTCAGGTTTTACAAGTTATACAGAGCACTGATAGATTAGGAGACTTGGTCAATGTAACCGAGCAGGCAGAACTTAAATGGATCTGCAGATTAGCAGCCCATAGAGAGAAGGGCCTGAATGAGGTTCTTTCAATCAAACCTTTATTGAAAGGTAAACCCCTTAGATAACCTGATGATTTATCTTTGAAGGGATGCTTTGCCCTTCATGATACATTCATCTTTGATGGAGTTTCCTCTATTCATTTCTTGCCAGTGGTTACTTACTCTCCTTCATTGCCATTCTCATCATCATTTTTGGTTTCTTCCGTATTTTAGTCTACCTTATTTTGTATATGTTTGTATACATTTGGAGTTTTGATTTTAGCGTCACCTCTATTTCAACCACACATTATATTGGTAACATCAGTTGTAGCGTAACACTCTGTTATGCTATCATCCCCTGTTTTATGCGCTTTACATAGGTATTGTTGCACTGCAGTAGTGTTTCTTGCAGTGTTGTATCATGTAGAGTTATTTACACCTCCTCATTTGCACACATTCTTTGAGGGACTCAACGCTGTATTATTTAGAGCATTATTTTTGCCATAAGCTAGTCTTAGTAGTATCGTCTTTATTGTAGTTCAGCAGAATAGTTTGGCAGATTTTTTAGCTTTTAGTCTTTTAGATTTTTTAGATTTTATAGATTTTACAGATTGTTTAGGTTACTGTTCTCGCTATCTTGGTGAGCTCCGCTTTGTGCTGGGCTCACAAGAATTATTGTATATTGCTATTTTTGTTGGTCTCCGTATGATTTATTAGGATGTCATCACTTTAAATTTGAAATGTTCGCTTATTGGTTGCAATGTATGGATTGTCATTGTTTTAAAAATGGCGCCTTAACGGCGCATTACTGTTTGTCTGATGAAGCGGCTTTTCAGTGGCCGTGAAAGCGCTCACCAATAAACTACTTGTTTTATGGAATTCTGATAGAGTCATACATATCCTTTGGACTATTAGCCATTTTATTGGAATTCATTTAATGTTGACGTATCGCTACATTGGTGATTGTGGCTTTTATTTCGCATAAGCAGCATTGCTGAAGATAGCGTTTTTTTATTAGCGGGAGTCTTTGGTCAATGAAACCAATATAACATCGCACAAGAACCTCTGGGCTTGCAGCAGGACTGATACAAGGTTTGTGGTTGAGTGATATGAAGTACCCTTGATCCTTTATACCATCTACACGGTGGGACTACTTGAACATAGCGACTACAGACTTTTTGTTTATCGAGTGCTCTATCTATTGGTTTTTTGGCTTGGAGTCAGAGACATTTTGGTTTATTTGGCTTGGAGTTAGAGACTCCCTGTCTTTGTCGTTTACACGGGGTGGTTTCGCTATATATATATATATGTGTATATATAAAAAATAAAGATACTAAATCCATAATAATGCTAATACTACCGCCCTAAAATGTGCTTCAATTTAAGATAGGGCTTAATGGAAAAAAATTAATTAATACCAGGATAATTATGTGCATTTAACCTAAGCTGCCACCTTAATTCGCAAACATCCAAGTGAGCATCTGTAATCCTACCTTGGAGGTCAATCTTAACCTGCTGTGAAACACAGAACTTAAAAGAGTGACCAATATTATCTATTAAATGTCTAGCTAGGGCATTAGTAGTTTTAAGATGTTTCATGTCCAAAAGATGTTCCCTTACCCTATCCTTAAAACACCTACTGGTTTTTCCTACATAAAATGCTTCACAGTCCTGACACTTGGCAAGATAAACCACATTATTAGTGTGACAGTCAAAATGACCTGTGACTGAAACAAAACAATGATTAATGGTGAAACTCTTACCAGTTATTAAAATACAAGAGCAAATCTTACATCTACCACATTTGAAAGTGCCAGTAGGCCTGTTACTGGAAAAACCACTAGGCACTGAACAACGTTCAAACATATCCTTAAACAAAAAATCCTTATGATAGATGAACGTAGGGTTATTGTTAAAATATTACTTAAATTCCTGATCCATCTGTAAGAAACCCCAAACTTTGTTAATTATTTTCTTAATCCTATCAGAATCCCCATTATATGTCAAAACAAACAATAATGGCTTAACAGTCAAAAACTGTAACCCTTTAGTTGATCCAGGTGTAATGGAATGAACAGGCCCACCTGCACTTGTATTTCAAGTTTTCAATTTCAAAATTGTAAGGGAACATCTTTTGGACATGAAACATCTTAAAACTACAAATGCCCTAGCTAGACATTTAATAGATAATATTGGTCACTCTTTTAAGTTCTGTGTTTTACAGCAGGTTAAGATTGACTTCCAAGGTAGGATTACAGATGCTCACTTGGATGTTTGTGAATTAAGGTGGCAGCTTGGGTTAAATGCACATATTTATCGTGGTATTAATGAATTTAGTTCCATTAAGCCCTATCTTAAATTGAAGCACATTTTAGGGCGGTAGTATTAACATTATTATGGATTTAGTATCTTCATTTTTTTATATATACATATATATATATATATATATATATATATATATATATATATATATATATATACATCTATTTATACATATATATTTATATATTTTTGTATTTATTTTTATATTTTTTGTATATTGATCATGTTATAGTTGTTGTTATTCATTTTTAGTAATATATATTTATTGTTAATCTATTTACATTTTTATTGTTAGTACAATAGCACAGTGCCAAATAGAATGCTAAAGGGTTTTAAAGGTTCATAGGTTCATACTAGGCTATCTGCCCTAGGGCATTTATAAGCCTAGTCAGAATGTGTTTGGCTTTCGCCACCCATTTTAAATTTATTTTGCTATGCCCTTTTTCGAGGTTAGTATACTGTGCCTCTGTCTAACAGTGACACAGAAGTGATAGCCAGGGTAAACCTATGATCTCCCATCCACTCATCAAGATTCCTCTTGAAGAGAGTCAATGAGGGACTCTGCCTAACCTGGACTGGGATTTTTTTCCAGATTGAAGGGAGCCCCTGGGTTATGAATCTGTCCCTCCAGCATGTTCTATTTATTTCAGTGCTGAGGTTCAAGTTTCTCGAGTGCGTAGCTTGATGAGATTTGGATTTTCTGAGGTGCAGCATGTCCATTAATTCCGGGTTGGATATGGCTTTATACGTCAGGCACAGATCGCCTCTGAACAGGCAGTATGCCACTGAGTAGAGCTGGAGTTTCTTTAACCGGGCAGCATATGGCATCTGTTTGAGCCCTTTGATCCTCTTGGTGAGGTACTTTTGGGGTCTTTCCAGTTGCTGCAGGTGTCTGGTAAGGTACATCCCAAAAGGGCATTGTACTCAATTATGGGCCTGATGAGGGATGAGTAAAGAGGCACGATGACCTCCCCTGATCTAGATGTGAATCTCTTCATGATTAGGTGGGCTATATAAAATGTTTTTCTAACCACTTTGGCCACGTGGTTGTCAAATGAGAGATTGCTATCGACTTGGGTCCCCAGGTCCCTAATTACTTCTATGCGGTAATTTGTGGGCACTTTGTTTTTGCCAAAGGGGATGACTATACACTTTTTGGCATTTAGCTTGAGGCCATGTCTCTGGCACCAGTTGTCTGTTTCTATGAGGCCCTTTTGGAGGATGCTTGTGTCAGCTGGAGAGTCAATTATGGTGCCCAGTTTGCAGTCATCTACGAACTTGGTCAGCCACAGTCCTTCTGTGTTGGCCTGTACCTCCGAGAAATATATACTGAACAAGAGAGGTCCCAGGACTGAGCCTTGTGGGACACCACTTGTAACTGGTTTGGAGTCTGACATGGCTCCAGCAATTTTAACCATGTCGGTTCTGTCCTTGAGCCAGTTTGCAATCCATCTAGTGACATATGGGTTTATATTTAAGCTGGTGAGCTTATCTATAATGCCCGAGTGGGGTATTGTATCGAAGGCTTTTGCGAGGTCTAGGTAGGCTGTGTGGACCACCTTCCCCTCGTCAATGGCCTTGGTGACTGTTTCAAAGAAATCAACCAGGTTTAAGAGGCAGGATCTGCCCTTAACAAAGCCAAACTGGGTAGGATCCAGTGTCTGTAGATCCCCAATATCTTTATTTATGAGGTCCATGATGATCCTTTCCATAGCTTTGCAGACCAAGCTAGTCAGGCTTATGGGGCGATAGTTTCCAGGATCCGTTGAGGCACCACCTTTATGGAGAAGGATCACTGTTGCTGTACGCCACTCTTTGGGCACATATCCTGTAGTAAGGCTGAGACTGAACAGTAGTTTTATGTTTGGGTTTAGCTCTTCTTGGAGTTCATGTAGGATGCAGCCCGGGACACCGTCTGGTCCCATTGATGCTGTGTTTTTTGCTTTGGAGAGGGCGGCTCTTACCTAAGCATCTGAGATGTCAGGAGGGCAGCACTCTGCTGGGATAGATATTTTCCCTTTTGGTGGGGAGGGGTGGAGAAGTTTGCACTGAACCTGTCAGTTAGGATGTTGGCAATGTCTGTGGGTTCAATGTATTTTTTCTCATTTTGGACTAATTCTGAGCATATCTGGGAATTCCCACCCAGGTTTCTAACATAACTAAAGAAAGCCTTGTGATTATCCTTAGTGTCCTGTGCAATTTTTCTCTTGAAGCTGGCCTTAGTCAATTTTATGAGTGCCCGTAGTTTTTTGCTAATACTGATCAGTGATGCCTTCCCTTTTTGGGATTTTGCTCTATCATTTAGTAGCTTCCTCCTTCTATTGTATAGTTTGTTTATGGCTGGGGTCCACCAGACAGGACGTCTGCCTTTGGAGGATTGGGTCTTGGTTTTATTTGGGATCGCATGATCCATGCATTCCTGAAGGTGTTCATAGAATGCGTTTATAAAGGATTCTGCTGTCTGGGCCTTATTTTCCACAGGCCCGGGGGCTTTGAAGGATTCCACCTCAGTTTTGAGGAGTGTGAAATTTGCTTTAGAGAAATTTTTCACTGTGGTTTTCTGGGCAGGGGATGGGGTCTGGATGTGAATATCCAGTGAGATTAGTTTATGGTCTGATCTTACCAGTGACGGATACACTTCTGGTCTGGAGCATAGAGTCCCCATGTTGGTGATGATCAGGTCCAGTATGTTTTCCCCTCTTGTGGGAGTGGTAACAAGTTGTTCCATAGCATTTGAGTTTATAAATTCTAGGAACCTTTGGGCTAGGGAGCTGTTGGAGCTAGATTAATGCTCCCAGTTTATGTTTGGGTAGTTGAAGTTGCCCAATATAATGGTGTTTGGAGAGACCTTCATATTTTCCAGTGTTCTCAGAAAGGCCGAGTGGGGTTCCTGGGTTTGGGAGGGTGGTCTGTAGCAGGCTATAAACTGGAAGGCAGTTTTACCCACTGTTAGTTGCACATGGATAGTCTCTGATGCTTAGGTGGCTTTGCCACCAACCTGGAGGTGTGGGTATCTTTGATGAATTTCGATACTCCCCCTCCTTTTGTGGTTCGGTCCAAATTTTGGGGCTGAAAAGCATGGTATGAGGTATAACCTGGTAGTGCTGGGGTGCTCTCGGGAGCCCTGAACCAGGTTTCTGTTACTGCACAGATATCGATGTTCTCCATGCTAAGGAGAGTTTCGACTGCGTGCATCTTGAGGTTTAGACTTCTGGCATTGGGTAGCATTACTCTTAGTTTCTTATCCCTTGTGATACCTATGGAGGTGGTTTGTCTTTTGAGCCTTGCCTAAAAATGGCACTATGGGGGTAGCAACCGCCTTTGCCAATATCTGAAAGCCCAGGGGTGACAGGGGAAAGCCGTCCCTAGCGAAGCATCGTGGCTTGTCGAGCATATCATCCCAAGCTAACAGGCATTAGATCCCCTTTGAATGACACCAGTACTTAAGCCAATTGTTGAAATTGATCATCTTGTCTTCATATTGTGGCATCATTCTTGGTGAGGGTAAGATGCTACTCAAGGTCAGGGTCATACCAGCCTGGGCTACATGCTCAGAGAGCTCCTTTATGTCTCTTTTCATGTAGTCCAGGGAGGTACGTCTCAGGTCATTCACACCAGCATGGACAATGACTGAGTCATATTTGTACTTGCCTTGGAGTGACCTGAGTGCTTGTGTTATGTGGCGGATCCTAGCGCCCGACAGGATACTCACCGTGACCCTCTCCTTGTTCAGCCTGGTGAGCGGGACATCAGTGTGCCTGACAATAGTCACCTATTACAAGTGTATCAGGTGTGTTGTTTAGTCTTAAGGGCTGTGACTGTTCGGCACACTGGCTTTGTGAGATATGTGTTGCACGTGTTTTGTTTTGGGGTAGAAGTTGCTTGGGTGTCTGCTTTGGAGATCTCTGCTGCTTAGGCAGATCTTTATTTAGAGCCCCCGAGTATGTTTTTGTGTGATTATGTGTTTGGTTTGCTGTCGTGGTAGGTCTATGTGAGACTGGAATGTTAATGAGTGTGGTTTCCTTCTCCTCCTGACTGGTTATGCCAGTACTGAGTTTAGAGAGCTTAGCCTCCAGTTTGGCTATATGGTTGCATCTCTCACATGTGTTGGAATTTGTTGGGAGGAGGAGAGGGTTGTCTGTGTACATGAGGCAGTTGTAACATTGCCTCAAGATTCCCAGATTCACCAGCTGAACCGGAGAGGAGATTGACAACTGACCTTTGGACATGCTAGAATAATATTGGGAATTCCTTAATAATTGAAAACAAGGGCCAGAGGGGAGTGAGGGTGTAGTGTTTTTAATTTTTAGTGCTGACTTATATAATTGCTTTAGCGAGCAAGTGCCAGGTAACTTGTGCAATGTGTTACATGTAACTTAAATGCAAAAATAACAAACAGTAACTTTCTTTCAAGTGAAACAAGGAAATAAGTACAGTAAGCAATGCAGATATCACTAGTGATCCACAGAAGCGCTGAGAAGCCATGTATTAGATGGAATTAGCGTTCCAGGGAAATAACAAGCAAACAAACAACAAGCATATAAACAAAGTTAGATTCAGCAGGCCTGGATCTAGTCTATGCTACAGCAAACAAGGTGTACCAATTTCAGTAAGATACAGTTCAAATATTCAAGCACTATAAACCTTTAACCAGAAATTCCCAGCTCAGAAGGGCAGAGTCCTGCCTCTTCTCCCACAAGAGTGCAGACCACAAACCTTCTTAATATAAAATAACTGGCCTGAAGCCCAAGTGCCTAAACCAGAACTAATACACTTTAAGAATAACAGACACTGGGCTCTCAATCAGCAGTTCCCAACTTAGAAGAATGAAAGCTACCTGTCCTGCCACCACAGTGCATGCCACAAACCTTCCTAATGTAAAACAACTGGTATGAAGCCCAAGTGCTTAATCCAAAAGACTTAGAATGATAGCTACACTTTAATCAAGTTACTACCAAGCAGTAATAAATACAATTGAATACTTTAGAGAATGCCTGGATTAGTGCTCAAGTTACACAAACAAAGCTAGATCCAGCAGGCCCGAATCCAGTCTATGCCACAGCAAACAAGGCGCATCAACTTCAGTAAGAAGTAGTTTAGATATGCATGCACTATAAGCCTTTAACCAGAAATTCCCAGCTCAGAAGGGCAGAGTCCAGCCTCTCCTCCCACAAGAGTGCAGACCACGAACCCTCTTAATGTAAAATAACTGGCCTGAAAGCCCAAGTGCTTAAACCAGAATTAATACACTTTTAGAATAACAGACACTGAGCCCTCAATCAGCAGTTCCCAACCTAAAAGGATGTAAGCTACCTGTTCTGCCACTACAGTGCAGACCACAAACCCTCTCAGTGCAAAACAACTGGTCCGAAGCCCAAGTGTTTAAACCAAAAGGCTCAGAATGAGTTACACCAAGCAGTAATAAATAAAATTGAGTACTTTTAAGATGATGCAAAAGTAAAATAAAGTAGGTAGAAACACAATTACAGTAAAAGCAGATGAATTTTTTTTCTTTTTTTTTTCTGAACAAGTGCTGAGATCAAAGAAACAGATTTGAGTGCTGAAACTAGAAAACTGGCTAGTTATAAGAAAAAAAAAACTAAGCTAGAAGGCTTCCCTCCAACACAGAAAGGCTTGGGGGCTCAAAAGCCTACAAATAGTCTATACCACTTAACAGGAAAGGCAGGAAACAAGCTTAATTTTTTTTTTCTGTTTCCCAGATGCTCTCTTTGTACACAGTAGGAGTGCCTGAAATCAGAATACGATCTCACTGCACTCAGTTGAGTGAGCAAATGAGATGGGCCCAGAAGGAGTATCTAAACACAAATTTACAAGAGGGGCAGGCAGTTTCAAGGCCACTAAGATTAACACCAAAACAAAAACAGGGAGGGTAGGTGGGACTAACTGAAGAGCAGAGTCAAAACTTCCAGTTCAGTTAATATTCCTGCAACACACAGTTAAAATCAATTTAAATACTGTATTTTTTTGAAAAAAAGTGCAGATAAAGGTACTTAAATTCTCTTATACATCCAGTTGAATACAGCAAGTTCTTAGCCAGCCAAAGCTGAGGTTTTTAAGCAGAAAATATTTCACACTGTACCACTTCAATAGGCAAGGACAGGAAATCAAAGAATGTGGCTACCCCCACACCCGTAATTACTAGCAAATAACAAAATTCAGCATGCACTGACTAACTTCCAGTTCAGTTAATATTCCTGCAACACACAGTTAAAATCAATTTAAATACTGTATTTATTTGAAAAAAGTGCAGATAAAGGTACTTAAATTCTCTTATACGTCCAGTTGAATACAACAAGTTCTTAGCCGGCCAAAGCTGAGGTTTTTAATCAGAAAATATTTCACACTGTACCACTTAAATAGGCAAGGACAGGAAATCAAAGAATGTGGCTACCCCCACACCTGTAATTACTAGCAAATAACAAAATTCAACAAACACTGACTAACTTCCAGTTCAGTTAATATTCCTGCAACACACAATTAAAATCAATTTAAATACTGTATTTTTTTGAAAAAAAAGTGCAGATAAAGGTACTTAAATTTTATGTATTTATACTTATCATTTTATGTATTTATTGTAGGCATTATAACAGTATGTATTTTTAGTGACAATGTGTATATCTTTAAGGTTGATTAACTTTTATTTAATTGTTTAATTTGATTGATTGTGGTTGCATATATATATGGTTTTAATTGTGACTTCAGTATTCTGAAGAAGTCCTATGTGGACGAAACCTAGGTAAACCTTCGTCTGGTTGTTTGTTAATAAACCTGTGTTGGCCTGGATTCGTTTTCCTATTTTATTTGACATTAGTTAACATGACTGAATCATCTAAAGTCATATTTTACAACGTCAAGTGGCCCTGCTATGGCGCGCAGTCCGTGATGTATGTTCTTCTATTTTCAGGGTACTGTGAACCACAGTAGATGCCTAAAGCCATTGGTTTAAACAGTTAATCCCTTTATAGGGCACCATATAGAGTCTGTGTAGTTCCCCACAGACCCATTCATTGGTGAGTCTGAGATGGAAACACTCAGCATGCTTTTTTTTTGGGAGGTAGGAGGAGCCCCACAGAAACATACTGAGAACATGTAAACTCCAAACAAGTATTAGCTGGAGGTCAGAAATGAACTTGTACCTTGTGTATAGGAGGTGAAGTCCTTAACCATTATGACAACCGGTCTTATGAAGGAAACAATAATGAAGTTGCAATGGCAATGTACACATGCAAAGTTGACATATCGAGAAGAATCATGTGCACCTGTAAAATCATTTCAATAATAGTATTGATTCTAGAAACAGTCATTTGTGATAGCAACCTTCATGTTATGAATGGTAGAAGGTGTGATTGTTTTTACATGACATGTATTTATTTACTGCAATACAGAAGAGCTTGACACATATATAGAACTGTCACTTTGACCAGCATGTCATCAGAAGAGTGTGCAGCTATCAATATTTGCAGATGTCTAATTATAACAGAAGTGAGATGTACATAGTTGTAAACTGAGGGCCATGGTCATTTGACATATACTAGCATGCACATAAATCTAGGCAACACTCATATGTAGTCACTTCCTTGATGACTAGGTTGTGTGTGGAAGAATGACAATAAATCCCTTGCGCATATGATGTATGTATGTATGTATGATAGAAAGACTACAAATAGATCATAGCCCATGGAAGACTTAGCCCCAAAAAATGACATGCCAGCATTATTGTTTAATGACTTCATTTACATACGAAATATATCACCTGCCATTTTAATATTAGAGTATAATGCATTTCTGTGAATAATCATATAACCTCTGTCCTTCTTGCTGCAATTGCAAAACAATACACATTGAAATACAGACGTATTTCAAACTCATCTCTGAATGCAGGACAGTATCATGTTGTGCATCAAATATTGCCTTGAAATGAGCCTTGTTGAACACACTAGTAATACTAGTTTGAGAGTACAGTAACATTAGTTATAAACAGGAAAAACATTATTGTCTATTATTAAGTAGCTGTTGCAAATTTACATTTCCCATACAACAAATGTAGACTGGCCTGTAACAATTGTAGTTATCCTCCATGCATTAGGTCACTAAGTCCATTGCATGGACATTGGCAATGCCAAGTTTTCAGAAGCTAATTCTGTTAATTTTTTGCAGTTAGAAACTAATGACAAGAACTATCGCATAATATCAGTTACTTAAATTGCTTTGTGCTATATGGTGTGGATCAACTAGATTATTATAGTGTGCATGCTTATAAGGAAGTACAGGAATGAATGTATTAATATCAGCTATTCACAAAAAAAAAACACAGGAAAGCATCATAACACAGGTCCAGTTACAGTGAGTGATGAATTTGCAACATTAAACTCATCAAAAACTGATGAATTGTTTATAATGAAAACAAAATAAAAATGTTTTTGAAAAAATAAACTGATGAATAAGCCATTCTTGCCTTTAATCACTATATTGTTAACAAAATAATAAAGGGCATAAATAACTGTATCCATGAAGTCACAGAGTAAATAGCATTAATTTTGGGGAAGCAAATCATGCCTTTAAGCATGTTTTGATGTATTTATTAGTTATACCTTGCCAAACTCGACCACTTACTTGAGGTCACACATTATGGAGCAGTATATCAACCACTTATGGCATAGAAAGAAGCACATCTGATGTGTCATGAAGCACTCACTTGAAAGCATTATATCAATAATTTTTTTGAATGGTTATGTTTCCCTTAAAATGGAGGCCTCAAAAAAGATAGCCCTGTTAGTGTGATATATCGCAACTGATAGTTTAAGCCACTCCTGTCTGTCACTATTGACTGGCAGACATAAATTAACAGATTCAAACTCATCATATTAGAGGAGTGTGTATTATCTGCTTCTGCCACAAGACAGAGGACAGAGGACTAACTTCATGGACCGTAATAGTTATGTTAGTTATCCATTGTTGGATTTTCAAATCTAAGTCATTGTACAGAGTTGTCAATGTTTTAGTGACAGTAACACAATATATCTATGCCTTTCCATTGCAGTTTAAGGCATGGCTGTTTTCTTCATCACCCTTTTCATATTCAAGGCACCCCTCTCCAGAAAGTGCAGCATTAATTTGTGAAAGCTGCGTTGCTCCCTAGTGTATTAGCAAACTGGCTTCCAGAAGGGAAGAAAGTGATGTTGCTTTCACTGAGTGCCTCATAATTGTACAGCACTGTTTCCTCCGACAGCACATTGTTTTGCCTTCTTAAACTGTACTGATTGCTCCACGCTGCACAGTATTTGTCAAACTCATAGGCAACTAAGTAAAGTTTCAGCAGATGTTACAGAATGAACCACTGGAGAAAAAAATGGGAAAATAGAACGGTGTTAGGAAATATGAACAGTCAGATAACAGATACTATGTTGTTAAAGAATGATAAAGCTACATTGGGCCATCAAAGTGAAGAACCTGCTTAATTTTGTGTCTTTCATCTTTCATGTTGAATAGCAAACTCCTCTGCTACAGTCTCATGAATATGAGCACAGCTATTATGAATATAGTAATCAACATCTCTAAGTGTCTAATATGTGTATCTTAGTTTTTTCTAAATAACTGTATCTGCCAGGAGATATCTACTGTATCTACAGTACCTATCTATCTATCTATCTATCTATCTATCTATCTATCTATCTATCTATCTATCTATCTATCTATCTATCTATCTATCTATCTATCTCACCCACTAAAACATTCATTGAAAGGAGGCTAATCTGGCTGAGCACATGATAGGCAGTTGCTGTGGGTAGTCAGAGTTTATGTCATGTGAAGCATACTGATGTATATGGCAGTGGATGTAAGCTGATTTGGGAAAATCAACTGCTTGTTCATAGGGTGTATGAACAGGTGGGGCTGGTGATAGAGAACTAAGATAAAATGCGTATGTGCAGATCAGTGAAATATAGATATTGATAGCACACCATTCATCAAATTGGTTTCATGGTGTAAGTTAAGGTTCATTGAAATTTAGCATGTTAATGAAAACAGGCCTCTATTGTTCTTTGCTTTCTGGCATGGAAATTTTCAATGTACCATCATTTTTACTCACTTATGAATTTGTTGACAGGGGTAGAACACTGATCCAAGACCATTTTCAGGTTCTGCCCAGGATTTACAGACTAAAAAGGATAAAAGGTATATTAAGAAGGTGGTTACACAGTAATTTATATTAAGAAAACAGTAATGCATGTAAATTACACAAACAGTTGTAAGATTAATCATTTCAGTACAAGGTTGATAACGTATTGTAATATTTGTTTATTATATCTATAGTCAACATTATTTAACTCACTCAAGTGCAATATTAGACAAATAACTTAGGCATTGTTCAATCTGTAGTGTGTGTTGTATTACTTTAAATAGGGTAGTTAATTTAACTCAGAGGAGGGTATTCTTTTCATAAATTAATGTTGGTAAATATTCCTGCTCTTTCTTGCGTGTATTGGGAGTAGTATTGTATTTGTTAGTTATGTTTATTCTTCTACTTGTGTGTATTATTTCACTTTCCTTTGTGATCTCAAGAATTGAGCTGATGCACACAATTCCATTTAGGTTACACATGTGTAGTTCTAAATGGCAATAAGGTTTACTTTGATTCTGACTTTATTACAATAAGAGTACATAGACTTGTAATGGCATTTATACTGCATAATGAATATTGTGCTGCAGCATGAACTCTAGTAAAGGACTACTGTTTTTGTACTACATAGTGAATCTAGAAAACTATGAAAACTAGTAAAGCCCCTCTATTTTTGAGAATGAGCAGATGTGATTTCTGAACATCTGCCCAGAACACACATTCATCTTTATGCATTACGTAATACATCCCCAGAATCATTCCCCAATCTATAACATCATTAGAAATGACAGGACCCATAAGAAAGGTGGTGGAGTAGCTCTTCTCTTCCTCTCTTTCACTTACACCCTATACTAAGCCCATACCCCAATTCACTAATGCTGAACTAACTCTGGCCCTCCTACAGAAAAATAGACACAAACATATATGCATAGCCACTCTTTATATACCTCCTGGAGACAATATCCCCATTCTAGAGGATATCCTCTCCTGGCTCTCCTCCAACATTAACAATGAAACCATAACCCTCGGTAACTTTAATATTAACTGCACCACCATTCAGTCTCCTACAACCACCCAAAACCTTAACCTATATAACTTCACACAGCTAACCAGCTCTCCTACTAGACCAAGCACTACTCCTCTGGCAGTACTCTTGATTGGATTCTAGTTTCTCATCCCCATTATATTTCCAACAGTGGTACCCTTCCTGACTCTCTTAGTGACCATCTACCCGCTTTCGCTCATCACCTTCCCTACTCCATACAACTAACTCACACTTACATATCCACCCATTCTCTAAAAAACGTCAACATCAGAACCTTCTCTGACTCTCTAAAACACAAAAACAGGAGCCCTCTAAAAACCCTATCCCTAGATAATGCTGTTGCCTACTTCAATACTACATTCTTAAACCTATTAAATAACTTAGCTCCCTCCAGAACTAAGAGTTAAAAGTAAGACTGTCCCATGGTTAACCAAAGACGCTACAACCCTTATGCATCTCCATGACAAATCTTGGAAATACTACCAGAAATATAAAACTCCCACCACCCTAAATTAATATAAGCTACTTCGCAATAAGGTTAAAAAATTAATTGTATCCAACCATAAATCCTACTTCTCCACACTTCAAAATAACCACAAGACAAACCCTAAAAAATTCAGGAATGTTGGTAGTACCCTCCTCAACCCTGGCAAGAAGGACAACCCCTGCCCTGATCCATATGCATTTGATATGTCCCTAGCCACCCAATTTAACTCCTTCTTTATCGATTCTATAGCCAAAGTAACCACAACCTTCCCCAACAATGCCTTACTGTCATCTCTTCCTATCTCTCCCTCACCAACCACTATCACTTCCCAACCCCTGCCCTTCACTATAAAACTTATCCCTAGCTCCACCATAAAAAACTCCTTCAAAAATTGAAAGCATGTTGAAATGCCCCTGATGACCTTCCTTCCTTCTTCCTAAAAATAGCTGCCAATACCATTGCGTTATCCTTCTCCATTCTAATAAACCAGTCTATCCAAGAAGCCTTTGTACACCTTTATAATTCCCCTCCACAAAGGGGGCAACAAGGATATTCCCAATTTCCAACCCAATGCCATCTTATCCCCATCTCAAAAGTTCTAGAAAATGTATACACCTGCAGCTATCACCCTACCTGCTTACCCTCACACCACATAGATTTAGACCTGGTCACAGTACCACCACCGCTCTACTCACCTTCCTTGAAACCATCAATAAAGCTCATGAATCTGCCTGCTTAGTATCTACCCTACTTCCAGATTTATTCAAGGCCTTTGATACTATCTCACATACTCTTCTCCTATCCAAACTCTCTAATCTCAATCTATCCATCTCTACAACCAACTGGTTCTCTAGTTACCTCTGTGACAGGCAACAGGCCATCAAATGGAAAAAAGACATCTCCTCCTTCCTTAATACTCCTACAGGCATACCCCAAGGTTCCATATTAGGTCCCTTACTGTTCAGCATTTTCATAAATGACTTTCACCTGAGCATTCCCAATGCTAACCTTATCCAATACGCAGATGACTCTGTGATTATCTGCTTGGCCACTTCCATCTCCTCCCTCTTAAAATTAACCCAAGACACCTTCTCTTCTAACGAGCACTGGATGTTAGATAACCACCTAGCACTCAATACATCAAAAACTAAAATCTTGATGTTTACTCTATTAAAAATACCATTATAGACAAAGACTCATTCTCCATTATTGACGAACAAATTTGATACTCACCTACAAACTAATATAAAGAAAACCCATCAAAAACTTGGCATGCTTTACCACCACAACTGCTATCTCAGTCATTCTACTAAACTTGTTTTCTCTACCACCTACCTCATTCCTTCCCTCCCGTATCATGCCCCACTTCTTACTAACCTTCAATCTTCTCTAAAGACAAAACTATCTTCCTGCTACAACAAAATTTTAAAGTTTGCTACCGCCTACAAATCCTCCTCCCACCACTGCAATTCTCTTCACAAACTAAACTGGATAGAACTGCTCAACTATCTATCATATATTCAACTAATGCATGCTCATAAACTCATCTTTAAACCCTCTCTCTGACCCTCCCTAGCCCCCTCTCTCAAAATGCATCTGCCTGATAGACTTCTAAGATCAAATAATCAGAATCTGCTTGAATTGCACAAACCTTCCCGCCCACCTGGCAATCACCTACTATCCTTTTCTCTAGCACACCTTTGGCACTCCCTGCCACCTCTTATTCATACCACCCACAACCACTCTACCTTTAAGACCTTGCTTCATTCTCATTTTGCATCCCTTTGAGAATGTTCCTGCTCTCACCCCACATGACTCTCCACTACATTATTCCCTGCTTCTCATATTCCCTCACTCTGTCTTCTTACTCACCATGCTGAACTACATTGCTTCTTGTCCACTCTTTTCTTTTCACTTAGTTACTTATAACTTCTCTTTGTTACTATTATCTTGCTAAGATACCATGTGAGGCTCTTCGCCACCACTGCTATATTCCAATATGTTAGCTAATCTATTTGTGAATAGTCACTAATGAGTTTCATATTTCTATGTCTAAATTCCACTAGAAACTGTACTTTTATCCTGTTTAATACCTTGTTCATCATCTGTATTATAACATGTGAATGTATTGTTTTATTTGTATAATGTTTTAGATACTCCCTGGGATTCAATAATCATTTTTCCCATGCAAGAATACTGCAGCAACTCCTGCACAGAATATGGCTGCCGAGCAATCCAGTAAACAAGGCTGGGGGTGTGCATGAGCCTGCCAGAACTATTCTGGCATGAAAACCACTGAATAATTATAATTACCTCATTTGCTGGTGAAAACCATGGAAATGAGTTGACTAAGTGATTCAGTAAGCAGTCAGGCATCCGTGCCAGAACAGTGTCCAAAAATATGGTCATTGGCATGAAAAAGTGTTGCAAAAATATTGAAAATCAAAGGTTTTTTTTTTTGGCCGATTTCGGCCGTTTACGCATAGTGCAGCAGCATGCAAACGAGATTGTGCTGAAAAAAAAATGTGAAAAGACAATTTTAAGTGAAATCTGCATTTTGCCATTGTAGTGTATGACATGCAGCATCAAAACAATAACATGTAGCACTGGTTGCTATGGAGAAAGGCTCTGGTGTAGTAGTATAACAAAGGACTAAGGCAGTGGGGTATGCAAATGAGCAAATTTCACTGAATCACTAAATGGGAAACCATTCTCTGGCTGCACCTAACCATGTAGGAGCTATAAGGCAGTGGTGTAAGCAGGAGATGCAGCTGACATGAAAAGGGGGTGTGTCATGCTTGATGAAAGCACATTGGAGCTCCACAGCTACCATTTGACCTTAGCTAAGCACAGCTAAGCAAGGGTGTGTGTCTGCGGCTTTATTTACTTATTCCATGAAATGAAGAGCGTGTTTTCATCCAGGGGAGGGACGTTTCTGCTGCAAAGTGTTTACTTTAGCTAAATGGGTTTGTGATGCATGCACTGGGTCTAAAACAAAACAAAAAAGGGAAAAAAGCCCTGAAACAGCAGAACTGTTTACATTTGATCAGCCAGTTGCACGTACTGCTGGACTTAAAAGGGGTAGAAATGAGAAGGGAAAAAAATAAAAAGGGGAAACAGCAGAATAAAAGCAATTATGTACAAATAATATAGCTGGCAGGTGAAATGTGTCATAGTCAGCCAATCATACAGACAGCATCGGCAGCACAACAGTATAAACTATGCAAACACCTTCCAGTCTGTTTTTTTTTCCACAAACTCTGCACCATTGGTGTACACACTCGGAATTTTAAATAACAAAATGTTAGAAGCTGCTGTTGCTTTGATACATCAGTATGTGCTAGAGGCTAATGGCGATGAGTAGGATAATTCTGGCAACTGCCCCAGACTGAGGAGGAGAAGATGAGTGTTCAGACCCAGGGTAACCTACCAGGGGCTACATGATCTGGAGATAGTGGAGCACTACAGAGTGGACAGGAAGATACTTCAGCAACTCATTGAGCTGTGACCCAGAGACAACAGAGGGGAACCTATCCCAGTGTATACCAAGGTATGTGTAGCCTTAAGAATACTAGCTACAGGTACTTTCCAAAGACCTACTGGGGACATCATGGGGATCTTACAGGCATCTGCATCCAGGCTACTCCCCCAGTTCCTGGATGCCATTCTACCACATGCCGGTGAGCACATTTACTTCCCCAGCATCCGTGAGGAGAGGACCAGCAATATGCGCCTCTTGCACTGTGTAGCAGACTACCCAGAGGTACTGGGTGCCATAGACTGCACGCACATCCCCATTAAAGCACCACCCGGTGAACAGGATAGGGTCTAATTAAACTACAAGGGCTTTCACTCCATCAGCTATCAGGTCACGTGCAATGCCCAGGGCAGCATCATTAATGTGTGTGCTGGCAGCTCTGGAAGCTATCACAACTCCCACATTTGGCATTCTTCATAGCTGTACCAAGGATTTGCCAGGGGGAACATCCCATATGGCCATCTGGTGGGGGATGCTGGCTATGTACTGGAGCCATGGATGATGACTCCCATCAGAAATGTACAAACACCCACTAAAGAACACCATAATGAGGCGCACACACAAACCAGGATCATTATAGAGCATGTGTTTGGGATGCTCAAGTCACGGTTCCACTGCATTGACATATCTGGTGGACACCTGCAGTACTGTCCAGCCACATGTGCACACATGTTCAGAGTATGTGCCATGCTACATAATATGATCATGTAGAAACAGCTGCAGCAGGAACAGCACAAAGAAGGGTCACATAGCTCCCCATCTTTGCCAAGATCCCCATGGGCACAGAGGGACATGGAAAAGGAACCCCCTGAGCCAGCTCCTGTAGGCAGATGAAGGCTTGCCCAGTATGCCCTGGCTTGGCAAAGTGGAAATGCATAGCACACACACTAACACTGTAGGGACCCAGGGACTAACACCTCTCTCCAACTCACATACACAGTAAAATGGATGCCAGACACATCACACTTCCTGTACCTTACCATGTATAGGCAGTGTACTGCATGCATATGACATAGGCAGCTCTCAAGCCATGTCCTCACAACTGCTGCAGGCACAAGGTAAGTCAGTCTTCTTAACAATAAATGAATGGAGTAGTATGTTCTGGCAGCATATCTATGGTATTGCTGCATGCATGCAAGGGAATGGAGTTGCCTACTGGAATAGCAGCAGACAACTGACAGCTATGTGGGACACCAGGAAATGTTTGGCCAGTACTGGCCTCGCCACACTATGCAGTAGTACCCAAGGTTAGAAATCCCATTGTAGTATATATGGGGGGCCAACTAACTGGGGTGTCATAGGTGACAGGCATGGATATCAGTGTGGCGGTCTCATACTCACCCCTCAGCCTCACCCAGCAGTTCAGCTGTAGAAAACCATAAAGAAATGTCTGACAAAGGCCCACAAATGGCAACAATGATGAAATACCCTCTACAGACCTGCACAGTGATAGAACAGCAGGTCTTGCAATTGCAGTAAGGCTCTGAAGGGTAAGAAGTCTGAAACTCAAATGTATGCCATTACAATCTGACCTGTGGTCTTTAGTGATATCCCTCTAGTCTCCAAGACAGGGCACAATATTATCATAAATGGAACCAAAAAGTAAAACAAATATCAGCACAGTCTGTGCAAATGTGGACAGTTAAATAACAAAAAAATTCCAACTCCAAGAACGTCAATACTTTAATACAGCAAAGCTTTCGGATATAAATCCTTCTTCAGTGCATTATACAGTCTTTAACATTCTTTCAGTTTTTGTAAAACAAAACTAAAATCATTTGAGCATTGCCAGCTAATCACATAATTTTTCAATAATTCAATTAACATTTTAGCTTAGAGATATAGCAGTTCCTTAAAAAAGCTTCCTTAGAAATTACTCAGACATACTTTCAGCTCAGTTTATAAATACATACTAGAATCATATACTTAATAAATCTATCAGTCTAATAAAATATTTATTACAAAAATTTTTTACATGTTCAAATTATTTGCACATATACAAAAATACATACATATATATATATATATATATATATATATATATATATATATATATATACACACACACACACACACACACACACACACACACACACACACACACATTTAAATACCTAGTGCAATTGCATTTGTCTAGTTGCTAAAGCTGGCTTAATACTAACCATGTTATTCAACCCTAATACATCTGCTTGCAGTCTTAAGATCCATGCATATTCTTTATTCTCCAGAAGGTTATTAACATCGCCCCCACTTACTTGCTTATACACTGTTTCCATCACCCTAAATTTGAACGTGTGCTCAGTACCTTTCTCCAAAATATGCTTACTTAACGCATTCTGCTGTATTTGTCTACATATCTCTGACTTATGTTCTATTATTCTTTCCTTTAGTTTCCTTGTACTTTTCCCAACATAAAATGAAGGGCATTTTAGGCAGGTAGCAAGATATATTACATATGCAGTATTCATACCTCTCAACCTGGAAACATCAAAAATCTGGACAAGGCCCATGAAAAATAGGTACAAATCTGTATGCTGATTAACATAACATTAGCATACATAATTATGTAACCCCACCCACTCCAATGGAATTATGGGATACCAACTTTCAAACGCAAACTAAACTGACAACCATATTATAGCACTAGAGTCCCCCTGCAGCCATTCCAATGTCCCATTACCTGGCTATTTCACCCCATTTACCATAAACACTAATGTGCATACTGCTTTATTTCTGCATTGATTATTTGGATTTTATTTTTTACATTTTATAGCACAATGCACAAACACTAATAGATAAGTGCTAAACAAAGCAAATGCTCTTATTTCTGCTGTTCCTGCTCGCATTTGAGCAGAAAGTTCTGTGTGCATGACATGTGCGCCAAGGAGCTCAATTCCAACAAGCTGGTAGCCCTGACGGAGCTGACATAATTGCGCATGTGATGACGTAAGCTCCGTCAGAATAAAAATTACAAAAAACAAAGAAAAAAATCGGAAATGAAGGGGTGCCACTCAGGAATCGTGCACCCCTTCATTTGAACCCCAAAACTTGGTAAAAACCGAGTAATTTGGTGCAGTTGGGAGGTATGGCAGTATTGCATGTTGCTGTACATTTACATTTTTTTTTTATTTGAAACTGGATGGATGTACATATTGTTGTCCTTCATAAAAATATCAGTACAGCAGCTGCAGTTCAAACATGGGTGTGTGCCTGTTGTATATATTTTCTGAGCTCTCTTCTGATGTCTAAAATCTTTATAACACAATCGCATTTTTAAGTTCTTTAAATTCCTATATGTAAAATCTGGCTTATTATGAAGTATCTGATGCAGTTCTGGCATAGCAATCAAAATATTCCAATTATTCTCAATAATTTTCATTACTTCCCTAGTCTTAGTATTATAAGTAGATATCTAGCCTTATTTTCTTCTTCTTTATTCACTATACTACAAGTATAGTCACTACTAAAAATAGATTTTATTAGTCTTGTTCTACTATTAAAAACTTCATTTACTAGCTCATCCACCATAGATTTTGCATATCTTCTCTCTATAAATTAATTTGCCAGTTCAGTCATCTGCAGCTTAGATTTGCTGTCATTAGTATCCAACCTACTTGTTCTAATAAGTTGTGCTTTCACTATTCATTTAAAAATGTGTGTGTGGGGGGGGTGCATTCTGTCTTTACGCACATACCCATTAACTTACACTTCCTTTTTATGAACACTTGTTGCAATTACATTATCTTCCTTTTTAAGTAGCACATCCAAAAAGGAAATTCTTTCAGCTGAACATTGTTTTTTGAATCTATAAAATGCAGTGGTACTCTCTAAATATTCCACATACTTATTCAGCATTTAGTCACTACCATTCCATATTAGGAGACAATCATCAACAAATCTTCGATAAAACAGAACCCTGTTATTCATAGCTTGCTCATTATTAAATACAACTGATTTTTCCCACTGATGCATAACCGAATTTGCATAAGTATTTGCCATGGGGGTATCCCATGGCTACTCCAGCTATCTGTTTATATGGTTGCTCATTAAATAAAAATACATTTTTAGTTAATACCAGGTCTAATAAGAGACAGATTGTTTCTATTTCATTAGCTGGCTTAGTTGTTTCTTCATTTAAATAACCCCATATTGCTTCTATGCCATATTCATTTGGAATTACAGTGAATAATGAGTTGATATCCAATGTTACAAACATAAAATCATTACATTTATTCATTGTGTTCCATTCTCTCAGCTTGTTCAAGAAATCATTTGTGTCTCTTATATAACTCCAATTTTGTGGCAAATTCTTAAACATTCTTGCAAGTATATAGAAATAGGTTCTGTTACCCAGTCTCTCCCTGAGACTATAGGTTTCATGGGTGGCTGGGTCAAAGATTTATGGATCTTTGGTATTTCATAAATTACTGGAATTTTTGGGCAAGGAATAGTGAAAAAGTTAAACAGCTCTATACAAATACTGTTTGTAAGTTGCATGTCATAAATAAGCATATTCTATTCACTTATACATTTCTTAATATCCATTACACTTATTTTCTTAAAAGTGTTTGCATGATCCAGAAAAGCTTGCATTGTTAACATATAATCTGCTCTGTTCATTATAACAGTTGCACCACCCTTATCTGCCTGGTTTATAATCATTTCATTATTATCTTCCAATTGTCTCAGTGCTTCATGCTCAACAGCTGTCAAATTATAATACTTTTTCTTTGTTTTCTTTCATATAAATCCCTCAATTTCTTTTCACATTTGTCATGAAAAGCTGTTAATACAGGAAAACTATTTGGCACAAACATGCTTTTTTTCTTACACACAGACACATTATTAATACTTCTAGCATCTCTAAATGTGAGCTTAAGGTTCACTGTCCTCACAAACATTTTTAAATCAGTCAATGCATTCACAATATCATCTGAATAAGTAGGAATAATCTTCAGCCCCTTCTGCATTAAAGTTATTTGAGAAGGAGATAGCTCACAGTCAGAAATATTTACAATATCTGCAGTTCTTTCTTTTTCTTTTAATGTCACGCTGCCTTTGTCTGACGTGGACAGTTGACAGGTGTGCCCCCCACACCCATATTCCCATAGAAATGCAATAACGTGTATGTTTGCAGGGAAATAGCAGCAGAGCACACATTGCCAGGGCTGTCCCAGTCAACATGATAACTTGTTGCATGTCCACAATATGGAGGGGTCAATGAGCTATGTATATGTGTAGTTAATACTGTCAGGATGTGGCCAGCACTTATTCCTGGCTGTTGTGTCGTAGTGGCCTAGGTACGGTGCTGTATTTGCCAGGGCCATGTTCCAAGAACTGCAGTGCCAAGTATTCTGCATGTCAGCTAGACCTACAGTAAGAGTTGTACACATTGTCCAGATTCAATATCTGTTAATGCAGGAAAGTTGTACAGGTCATGGACAGGGGGCCACACAAATGGACAGTACACAGCTTGGAGTAACCTACAGAGTGCCTACCATATCTCATAACAGTACAGACCCATTGCAGAATGTCCAGAGGTTTGCATCATAATTGTGGTCTGTATAACATGAAATAGTGGTTGTATGGCAATCCATTGGCAAATCACGGAAGACTAAGGTCAGAAAATAGTGACAGATTGTAGTGCCAGTCTTCATACCCTATAGAAACATGCATGCTAATGCAAAACCTGTTATTGAATCACCTTTCTAGGTTTGTAAGGCCAATACTTAAAAATGGTCCCTATATATAGGCCTCTGTTCCCCAATCACTTATGGCTTTGTCCAGATGTCTGGCTCTCAGAAGTTGAGAGGTATGGTGCCTAGTAGGACATCAGGTACCTGAAGGTTAGTGTGCTGCCAGTCTATAAAAGGCTGCCACCTTTCTGTGTCAGCACTGACATGTCACTGGCCAACAGCCATACCCCTGGAATGACACAGGTTGCCACAGAAGGAGCACAAGTATGTCTTGTATATCTGTTCTGCTTGTCCTAACATTGCATTTGCCTGCCAACTATTTGCATAACAAGAAAGGGTCATGTCAAAACAGCAATGGCAGACAGTGGAGAAGCAGATGTCAGACCCATAAGAGCAAACAAGTGATTACCAAACCGATCTCCCAACTGTCTATGTGTGGCAGAACATTATTAACATCCTGTCCTCATGTGTGGGCCTTTGTCTGACTATCATATTTAGGCCTGTGCAGATGTCAGTCTGTGATGGTATGACAGCTAAGCACACATGTAGCCTCATAATAACATATAGCAACACAAACGATCTAAGGACCACAGCAAATTGAGTGGTGCAATGATGGACAACCTGCTAAATAGGTACACTCAGAGGTGTGAAGTCCACAACCCTGTGTGTGATGTAATGGCATGTACCCCACCCACATCAGAATTACAAATACATAACAGCAGCCACTGTGGCCAAAACCTGTGACTGGACTACAGAAGGACAAAGAGGCACACATAAGGAGAAAAGGAACCACTGACCAGACAAAGGGAGAATATGCACACCAGAACAGATTGTGCAGTAACATAGGTGTCATGCAGTGTAAGGAGTCAGTAAACATCACCTGCAAATACACAACACATACCTATGTAAGTGGAGGTTCACAACAAAACAAAACCCATACAATGGACACTTCAGAGGCAAAATCACATGAGAACTCCACAAACCTACACACCACAGACCATGTAGACTCTACACACCAGGGTCTTGCAAACACTGAGGCCGTACACCAAACCCCAAACACCTACCCTAGATTGGCTAACAGCACTATTCCTCTACCCCATTCCATACAGACTCTGCTGAGGTGACCCCTGTCTGGCATACAAAGCAATCCAGACCCTGCCTTGATAAGACTGTTGCACATCTGGAACTCAAGACCCACTCCATCAACCTGTAGGCGCAGGATCAACCTGGGCTGTGATATCAGTATGGCTTGTGGGTGTGACAGATATGCGTACCACACACTCCCCCATCTGTGGAATACACTCTCTGTCAACAGCAAGTCAAGTGCCTTAATACCCCTAGTGATGTGCTCCCTGTATAATTGCATGGGAAACACAGAAGACAGTCCTGTGATCCCACCTGTGTCCCTGCTGGACACGGGCCCTATGTGCTGATATGTCTTGACATGGGCTACACTCTTGTCTGCATGGGTTATAAGGGCTTCAGGGCCAATAACCTACTAACATCATAGCAGCCTATCAACCTATACACAACTGTCTGCCAGTAGTTCACCACATTACTCTGTGCTGCTCTGCTACTGACATACCTGGAAGTCACATTGCTATGTTGAATATACTAAACATATAATTGGCATTTCTGCACAGTAGAATGCACTCTGTACCCACACCCATACCTCCCAACCTCTGACAGCAAGACATCTGGACAAGGTCATCAATAAAAGTGGGACAAAGACACAATGATAGGCACATGTTGTAAATATTGCCCTTACGTACTGAGAAAGTTGGTAGGATAAGGGGATTTGTATTAGCAGGAATTGTCTGAAGTTTATGAAGTCTGAAACACTAATGTCTGTCATTATTTTGTAATGTCAGTCTTCCGTTATATGCAACTAACTTGCCATAAAAACACAAGCTTATGTAGACTGGACAAAATTTCTAGACAGACACCTGGACAATCTGCCAAAACATGTACAGTTGAGAGGTATGACCATACCAGGATATGACTTTTCAGGTAAGAAGAATACCACACAAGCAGGAGATCCCCAGCCAGTATATCACTAAGTTGCTGGACTGTTTACACAGCTTCATCAGTCAACTGGCTGTAGCCACATCTCTCAACTGGCCTTCTTGGGCAAGAATGTATATAGTTGGGCTCATAATATTGGTCTGTGCATCGTAAATCTTGTATTCCTTTGGTAAACCATGGTGATGATCTGAGAATGTCTGTCACTAAGTTATGACACAATACATTGTAGTGTCAGATGTCAGATATGTCAGAAAATATCTGCTAAAATAAGCCCAGCACCACTAGGAAAGTCCTGCTTATATATGAGAGGTATGGCTGTAGCACACACATCCCTGGACTAGAGTACACCTCTGTCTGGAATGGAGTCCCATTCTCACTATAGAAGGTCACACTGGGCATGCTCCTACACTTAATCAGAGGCCATGTTGAAACCCATCTCGAACTATATAACTGTATTGCATATCGAACTATATAACTGTATTGTGAATAGATGTCTTTACATACAGACAGCTATGTACACCTTAACTGTCCCTACACACACCCATCAGACAGAATTACCCTCAGCTAGCTGTAGGTGGCCCATATGTAATATATCTGCATCTGTTGTGTGTGATACACAGACATATATATGGGCAACAGATAACAATATGTCAAGCATGCACACACAGATGTGGGGAAGAGAGAGACAGACAGTGAGAGAGAGAGAGAGAGAGAGAGAGAGAGAGAGACACGCACGCACAGGGGGACGCACACAGAGTGAGTCACACACATAGATACCCTGAATGGCATAGAGTGATGACCTGCTGCGGACAGTGGCATACTGGTCATAACCAGTCGCATGTACCAGCATGAAGGCGAGCTCCATTGTGTAATAGCATTGAGGTGGGGGTTATAATATCACATCACCTGCCTGTGTGTGTGTGTGTGTGTGTGTGTGTGTGTGTGTGTGTGTGTGTGTGTGTGTTTGTGGTGTGTGTGTGTGTGTGTGTGTGTGTGTGTGTGTGTGTGTGTGTGTGTGTGTGTGTGTGTGTCAGTAGGTCTAAGTATTAGGAAGTTGTTCTCACTCAGTACAATTCCCATTGCTCTGCATCACAAGATCTGCTGCTGTCATTCACATTAGAAGTACCATTGGACACCTGTGAGCTCTATAAGCTCTATAGCACATGTGATAACTGTGTAATGCTATAGTGCAAATAATCTCAGTCCTCGCAAATGTAAGTATGAGTGTGTGTGTACAGTTTTAGGCCATTCCCACAAAGTTCACTTCCCAGTGCCCCACATTAGCAGTCCTGCTGATGTCATTCTCCTTAGAAGTACCTTTGCAAAGCCTCAACCCTATAGGCTTTGTGGTGCATGCAATACCCATGTAAAAGTGTAGTGTAAATAACTAGACAGGCAGTGGTTACATTCCCAGTTCTGGCAAATGTGTGTCTGTGTAAGTGTGTATGTTTATAGCATGAAGTATTTTGAGGACTTTCCCACTCAGAACACTTTGCAGTGCCCTACTTTAGCAGTCCTGCTGATGACATTCCCCTTAGAAGTACCTTTGCACAGCCCCTAGCCCTATAAGCTCTGTGGTGTGTGCAATAACTATGTAACAGTATAGTACAAATAAATATATAGGCAGGGGTTTCATTCCCAGTTCTAGCAAATGTGTGTGTGTGTGTGTGTGTGTGTGTGTGTGTAAGTGTGTATGTTTGTAAGCTGAAGTATTTTGAGGACTTTCCCTCCCACAACCCTTCCCCATGCCTACTTTAGCAGTCCTGCTGATGTCAGTCATTTTAGAAGTATCTTTGTGCACTTGTCAGCCCTATAAGCTCTATAGTGCATGCGATAACTGCGTAACACTATAGTACAAATAAATAGGTAGGCAGGGGTTCTATTCCCAGTTCTGGCAAGTGTGTGCGTGTGTGTGTGTGTGTGTGCGTGTGTGCGTGTGTGTGTGTGTGCATGTGTACGTGTGTGCGTGTGTGTGTGTGTGTGTGTGTGTGTGTGTGTGTGTGTGTGTGTGTGTGTGTGTGTGTGTGTTTGTGTGTGTGTGTAGACTGAAGTATTTTGTGGACTTTCCCACCCGTTACACATCCCAGTACCCAGCTTTAGCAGTACGGCTGATGTCATTCACCTTAGAAGCATCTTTGGGCACTTGTCAGCCTTGTAAGCTCTGTAATGCATGTTATAACTGCGTAACACTGTAGTACAAATAACTAGATTGGCAGAGGTCTATTGCCAGTTCTGGAAAATGTGTGTGTGTGTGTGTGTGTGTGTGTGTGTGTGTGTAACTGTGCATATAACTGTGTATTGGTCTGTATGCTTGTAGGATGATGTATTTTGAGGACATTCCCACCCAGTACACATCCCAGTACCCAGTTGTAGCAGTCCTGCTAATGTCATTCAACTTAGAAGTACATTTGTGCACTTATCAGCCCTGTAAGCTCTGTACTGCATGTGATAACTGTGTAACACTATAGTACAAATACCTAGATAGGCAGGGGAGCTATTCACAGGTCTGGCAAATGTGTATGTGTACATAAGTGCATGTACAAGAGTTTGTAAGTGTGCATGTTTGTAGGATGAAGTAGTTTGAGGACTTTCCCACCCACAACACTTCTCAGCGCCCTACTTTAGCAGTCCTGCTGATGTCATTGCCCTTAGAACTACCTTTAGAGAGCATGGCCCAGTATAGTACAGGTAACTAGATAGGCAGGGGTTCTACACTCAGTTGTGCCAAATGTGTGTGTAAGTGTGTATATTTATAGGATACAGTATTTTGAGGTCTTTCCCTCCCAGTACACTTCCCATTGCCATACTTTACAAGGGTAGGTGATGTTATACACCTTAGAAATACCTTGGGACAATCTTCAACCCTATCAGCTCTAGGGCACGTGCGACAACTGCATAACACTGTTGTATCAACAACTAGATAGGTAGGCATTCAGGACTCAATACTGGAAACTTTGTGGGCTTGGCTGAGGCCATGTCCTCTGGTGGTGTGGGTTTTACCATTTTGATGGTATCACATCACCTTGTAGCAGTCTACAGACAGACATTAGGTGAATGCCATATGTGAAGCTGGGGCAAACAGCAAACATTGGGTACACCCATCACATATTGCTGTGACACACACATGGGAAATGGATAGCAGAACAAGTCATGCAATTGAATGCACCTTCCAAAGGGTATGTGTTGTTACATGACAATAGCTGTCATTAACCTACAATGTCAGTCTGTCATGGTTTTACCAGATGTTGGACAGAAAACCACATGTACATGACCAATGTGAAGAAATCATGTATCAGAGATCAGAACAATCTGCACACATATGCAGAGGTCAGAGGTATTGCCACCATCTGTAGCCATACCCCCAAGCTATTGGAGCAAGGACTGTTCACAAAGCCATATATAATGGGGTGACAAAGGACACATAATAGGGACAGCTGCCATTGCTCCTACAAACATATACCGGTGATAGCATAACAGGGTTTGCATTAGCATAGATGGTCTTAATGGTATGAAGTGTGTATCTCATAATGTTTGCCATTATGTTATGAGTGCAGCCCCCAATGGTTTGGCAACAATGTGCCAGGCAGACACAGGTGTATGAGAAAATGCACATCTGATACGTTGCATGCATCGGGACAGTCTGTGTAAAATGTATGGTTGAGAGGTATGTCTGAACCACCCTGCTGGTTGCAATCCATGTTTGGCAGGGTGTAACTTGTGCTGACAACTGAAAGAGTTAAAAGAGGTCCCAGAACTGGGCTAAGAAAGATGTCATACATGTCTGTACTGATTGCATAGGGATGTGATTGCACATCAGAAGCACCTCAATATCATGTGAAACACTGCAAGTGGAGGTAATGTCACGCAA
>NC_056746.1:1034140098-1034237049 GCF_019279795.1 Protopterus annectens | reverse complement strand
CTCGCAATTCTGTACTAGACTTCGAGTGAGTAAAGTAAAGCGCAACCCTTAACCCACAAGTGTGAAATGGCTAGCCCTGCTCCTTTCCCAACACGGTAACACCACCCCTTTTCGCCCCGTGACGTTGGATGTGACGTAAACAAGGTCCCTTCAGCCGAGGGAATCTAGCCGCGACCGTGGGTTAATACACTTCAATATCACCAGTTTAACTACCTATTAAAAATACAAACTGCTTTCAGTGTCTTACTGGTTTTATACTAATTATTCGTGACAATAAAAAAACAGCAGTAGATTACAGTCAACAAATTTTGATAACCGTTAAAGCAAAATGAATACTAAGTGAACTCCTTTCATTCTATCACCTTATAAAATCAAGTTATAAACAGCCGTCCGATTATTTATTTTTGACTTTTGTCTTTGATTATTTTTCGCTTTGTTCTGACAAAGATGAGTCATTAACAAAGGCAAAGGAGCAAACCTATGCAAAGTAACATTATGCACATAAACAAAGGTTCAGTCCAGTAGACAAAGGTTCCATAAAAATCCAATAAAAAAGTTTATTCTGAATACAAAACAGGTAAGGGCTTTCACCAACAGGCTTCCTCAGACTATTAACAGAGGACACAAGTAACACTTCTCCTTATATATCTTAATTAATTATGCAAATAATTGATGACATCATTGCCTACATTAAAATATGCTTTAAAAGGGAAATATAACAAACAAACATATCTACAGCATTTCTTCCATATTATATCAAGATACTAAATAACAGTAATTAATACTAAAAATGACTGTACATAAATAAAATGGACAAAACACATATTATTTCACAACTAATTTCCTGTTCTTCAAAACCAGTTTAAGAGAGATTTTATTATTCATACCTGAGCTAATATGTGCCCTAAGTTTGATGATCCATCTCATCTCAATTCTTTCAGTGTAAATTTCTAACATCTCCTCCCCTCATACTAGGTGTATTGACATGGAGGGCCATAAACTTGAATGTGTGTAAGCTATCCGTTCAAGGAAATGCTTAGACAATGCATTAGTACTGGATTTAATACGTATCTGATATAAATGTTCTCTTATCTTGTCCGTAAGCCTTCTGTCAGTTTTACCGACATAGAAGGCAGGGCAGGGCAGGATATACACTGAGCAAGGTATACTACATGTTCTGTGTTACAGTTGTCTTCCACACCACTTATAAAACATTGAGAAGTAACCGGATGAGCAAACATAGTATTTTCAAGTATAAAATTACAGAAATTACAACTGTTACATGGGGATGTACATTTAAGTACAGGATCAAGACTGTGAGAATGAAAAGTCCTAGGGTAACACAAAAGCCTATGTAAATTCTTCTTGTTCCTAAACAGAAAATGAGGGTTGTCACCTACTACCTCTTTAATACATGGGTCAACAGTCAAAACCCCCCAATGTCTCTGAATAATGTCTTTGACATTCCAACATCATGTGTAAAAAATAAAGGAAATTTCTGAACAGATGTATCAGTATTAATAGTTGATATTGATTCTTGTCTCATTCGATTTCTATTAATACCCATATCTGAGAAATATGAACAAGCTACATCAGTCCTATTATGTTCAATTCCTTGGGTCCCATCAAGTATTTCATCAGGTTTATATGACCTAGCTATTAATCTTTCTTTCAAATCAATCAGTTTCCTTTTCATAGCCCTCTTGAGTGGGATTGAGCCTAGAGGCCCTAATAGTTTGTCCCTTAATAATGTTTTTAAAAACATATCTAGGGTGCATACTCCCCCTATATAATAATGTGTTCCTATAGCAGGATTTCCTGTGAACACCAGTGTTCAATTTACCATTACTCAACCTCTCTATAAAAACATCTAAGAAGGTAATCCTAGATGTTGATTCTGTCATGGTAAATTTCAAATAATGTGTGAGAGAGTTGACCTCTTCAAAAAAAGTGTACAATTCTTTATTACTGCCTGTCCATAGAAAAAAGATATTGTCCACAAAACGTTTATAAAAAATGACGTATCTCTGAAACCTAGGTAGAACAAACAAATTCTCCCTTTCCCAATGAGCCATAACTAAGTTGGTGCAGCTATTGACACAAGAGGTGCCCATAGCCACGCCATCTTTCTGGATGTACAAATTCTCATGGAACAAAAAGAGATTGTTTTCCAGTACAATTTCCAGCAAGAGGCATAATAAATCCACTTTAACAGAACTAAAATCAGTTTGTTGTATAAGGTAATTATGAATACATTTTATACCTTCCTGATTCGAAATAACTGTAAAGAGAGATTTGACATCTAGAGTCACTAAAATAAAGGGGGCATCATCATTCACTGTTTCCATCCTCACATATAAGTCTAATTAAAACTGTTTTGTATCTCTTAAAATAACAGAGTTCATATCTACTATGGGCCTTAACATCTTCTCAATGTATAACAACATTGGTTTGGTAACCCACCCTCTATCAGCCACAATAGGTCTCATAGGCAGGTGAAGAGGGTCCTTGTGAACTTTAGGCAGGCCCTGGATGGTGGGTATCAATGGATTGTCAACTCTAAAAAACTTATATAGTTCTAAACTAATCACGTGACTCTTAACTAAATCATCTAAGGTATCATAAAGCCTTAACACACTTCCTTGAACATCATCAATGTGTATAATTGAATAAAATCTATTCTCAGCAAGCATTACAGTCATCAAATGATTATATTCATGCATATCCATCACTATAGTATGGCCACCCTTGTCTGCTGGCCTGATAATGATGTTATGGTCATTTCTGAGTCTTTGTAAAGTTAACTTATGTCTGCGTGTTAAATGACCTCTTCTATTTACATTTTCACAATTCTGACATAAGTTATAGACATCATCTTCTACTAATTTACTGAACGCATCCAATAAAGGATGATAATTGGGGATGTATGAACTAGGTTTAGTAAACTGTGGTACATGAATATCATTGTTTTTATTCCCAAATAATAATTTCAATTGAACATTCCTTACAAATAATTTAGTGTCTATGATGGTATATGTTGTATTACTGTTTACTGTTGGTATAAATGATAGGCCCATGTTTATTTTATTTATTTATTTATTTTATTTTATTTTACATTCGTTGGCCGGGCTAGTCTAACTGGACATATGTCCATTTTCAGTAGAGACCCGGGGAGAAAAGCTCCACTACAGCATTATATAAATTGAAAACAAATAAGTACATAAAAATACATATTTTAAAAAAATAATTAGACATAGAGACCAATAATAGTGAATATACATTACATAAGAGAATACAAAAATGACATGATTATAACAGGATTAATATGTGAAAAGCTTAGGCAATATTAGAGAGTAAAGGCACATACTTAATATAAAAAGACAAGACAGGGTGTGTTTTTTTTTTAATCAAGGGATGCATATTTTGTGCATTTGAAGGTGGTGGTTGAGGAGGAAAATATTAGTCAGGATTAGTACATGGGCAAAGTCATTGTAAATATATGTAGATTCTTAGTTGCTTTTTGAAAAGTGGTGTGGATTCCAGGGATGTTAGTTTGTTAGGAAGCTTGTTCCAAGAATTACCAATGGTATTATTAAATAGACAGTCTCCAGATTTGTTGTTAGATTTAAGGGTGGCAATTAGTAACTTATTAGCTGAGCATAGGATTGTTAGATTGTTATATGGGCTAATAATGGTAGAGAGTATGGGTGTATTTGTAGGATGATATAGGATCTTATGGGTAATAGTTGTTGGAGAAGAAGTTGGTTTTGCAGTTCTAGCCATCCTATTTTTTTCAGATTTTGGCAATGGTGGGTCCAGAATGGGGAACCAATAGCGAATCTGACAATGTTATTATAGGAGGTGGTCAACTTGTTTAGATTATTTTTGGATAGGTTAGTATAGATAGGTGAGGCAAAGAGAAGAGTGGAAATTAGGTGTGTTTGGGCAATTGTAGTCCTGGCAGAGGGAGTAAGGAAGGTTTTTACCGTATAAAGTGAACCAAGTTTTCTATTATGTGATTTAATGGTTAAGTTTATGTGGGGGTCAAAACTAAGATTATTATCGACTGTTACACCTAAAAGTTTAGTTGTGGTATCAGGTACTATTACAGTGCCATTATTTGATGCTACTGAGAAGTAGATAGGGGAGACTTTTGGGTAGGGATAAAAAGTAGAAGTTTTGTTTTCTTACGGTTTAGGAGGAGACAGCGTTTGGAGAACCAGTCTTCTGCTAAGTTGAATACTTTTTGGGTGCTAGACTGTAGTTCAGCCTGAGATGCTGCAATACAGATTAATGTAGAGTCATCAGCATATTGTATGCAGATGGTTTGAGGGAGAGATAAATTTAGATGATTAATAAATATAGAAAAGAGGAGGGGCCCAAGAATATAACCTTGTGGGACTCCTAGGGAGATAGGGAGCTGAGTTGATGGGTTATTGTCCCAGAGGACTGCTTGTTGTCTGTTTTCTAGATATGACTTAAACCATTTGATTGTTAGAGTGTCTACTATAAGTGATTGAAGGGTGTCTAACATTAGGTGGTGATTCAGCATATGGAAGGCTTTGGAGAGGTCTAAAAAGAGAGCTGAGGAGAGCAAGTTGTTATTGTGATTTTTATTAATACAGTCTGAAAAGGATAGTATTGCAGTTGTGGTACTATGAAATGGTCTGAAGCCATCTTGGCAGTCAGCTAAGAGATTATTTAGTAGGAGATGATCAAGCAGTTGCTGATGAATGCACCTTTCCATGATTTTAGCTAAAGGAGAGTGTAGTGCTATAGGACGGAAATTGGAGAGTTCATTTGAGGTGCCTCCTTTGTGTAATGGGATAATATGTGCAACTTTCCAGAGAGATGGGATAGAACCTTCTGTAATAGTTTTATTTATTAAGATGGAGATAGGGTAAGCAAGTACAACAGCTGCCATTTGTAGAAATTCCGCTGGGAGGAGGTCAGCAGAAGAAGTACAAGGTTTTAGTTTGTGAAGTAGGGTGTGGATGAGAGCTGTTGGAACAGGCTGCAGTTTTAAGGCAGGAGGTAAATTGGTTAGTGAGCATGTCTTAGAGATGCTAGTGGAAGACAGAGTATTAGCTAAGGATTGAGCTGTTTCAGAGAAAAATTTGTTTAAAGTATTGGCTATTGACTGGGAGTATTCAGAGTCAGGTTGGATGGGGTAGGTGTTTTGGAGTGTCCTGGGTGGAGTAGGCTGTTTATACCTGTCCAGAATTTTTGTGGGTTTTGATGCTGGGCTTGCTGGAGTTTCTGGTAGTAGTTTTTTTTATTTTGGAGTATTCATTTCTTTGTAGCATTTCTGAGCTGTCTAAAGGTTTCCTGATCAGTTGGGTTTTTGGTATTTCTCCATTTGGACCAAATTCTATTTCTCTGAAGCATTTTTTTGTCTTGTTTCTTTTGTTAGCCAAGGTGCTGGTTTGTTCCTAGTCCTAACTGTGCGAGAGGGGGCATGGTGTTCTAGGATTTGTAGGAATTTAGTGTTAAATTAAGATACAGCTTCGTTAAGAGGTAGGTATTTTAGAAGTGACCAGTTGCATGCTTTAAGTTCTGCTTGGAAGTTAGCTGGTTTGAAGTTTTTTTTTTTGTTGTGGATAGTTCTAAAGGTTGCTTGGTTGGATATAATGTTTTTTTGTCTAGTTAGAAAGGTAAGGGAATGATCACTAATATCATCAGGGAGTATACCTGTTTTATAAGTGAGGGGATTGCTGTTTACTAGTATCCAGTCTAAGGTGGCTTGCTTATTGCTGGGTTTATGGGTTCTGGTAGGGGAGGCGATAATTTCATTGAAGCCATAAAGGTTTATGTGGGTAGTTGGTTTGCCAGAGGTACAACACTTCCAGTCTATGTTGAAGTCTCCAAGGAGTATAATTTCTTGTGGGAAGGAAGTTGATAGCCAGCTAAGGATATGTTCATGAGTATTAATGTTGTTGCCTGGAGGGATATAGGTGCAGATTATGTTTAATGATTTATTGGTGTTAATCTGGAGTTTAGAGATTAACATTTCAGCATTACTGGGTGAGGGAGGTTTTACATCTATTGATAATACCTGTAGTTTAGATTTATACAGTATAGCAACCCCACCACCTTTTTTATTTAGGGGGTCGAAATGGAGGATGATGTAACCTGGTGGGATTATATCATTGTCCTTAGTAACAGGTTTGAGCCATATTTCAGTTAGACATAGAATGTCAAAGGAGTGCAAGTCTAGGAGGGCATGTAGTTGGGTAATTTTATTATTTAAGCTGCGTACATTGAGGTGGCCTATGAGAAGAGAGTTATAGGAATTAGTGAGAGTGTAGGAGGTGTTGGGATAGGATGAACTGGGATCAGAGATGGAGGTGTTTGGACCTGGGTTTGGTTGAATATCACCATGTAGTAGATCCTGCAGAGGAGTGTGAGAGTGTTTTAAGAGCTTGCATAAAAAGGGGATAGATTTTCTAGTCTGGTGATACTTTATATGGTATAGTCTATGAAATTGTGGTGGATGGTAGGCTGATGAGGATGTAATGTTACTATGTATTTGTGGAGCTAGATTAGTACATAGAATAGTTTGTTTTAGGGGGTGATGAAATCTAGAGAGGGTTAGATATTCATAGGAAGTAAGGAAATATGATAAAATTAGAGGGGTAAGGATTAAGAGAAAGAGAATCTTGTTAGCTAGTCCTAGCCTGACTATAATGGCCATGTCTGGAGTGAATGATATAATCTGGGGGGTGGTTGTTAATAGATAGGGCTGAATTGTTGAGCAATAGATTAAGTGGAGGGTGTACACATATGAAAATGGAGGTAATTGGGAAAGTGCTTAATGAGATGAAATGGGCTGATTGGTTGAGTGTAGGATGGGGATGTGGCTTGAGAAGTATAAGGTGAGATGCACTGGGGGTGGGTGGAATTTGGGGGTAGGGTAGGGGAGTAGAGTGAGCCTGCAGGGTGAACGGAGCGGGTTTGAGCAATTGAAAGACGAGCTCACAGAAAAAAATCAAAGAACCCTTCATAATACTACTAAACATATTCAATAGTTCCAACTCACCCCTATCTAAAGGTCTATGTGAAATATTCCAAACTAATGTAGTGTTGTCTGTTCCCACATTCTCTTCAGAGTTGGGCCTGTTTGTTCTCCCCCAGTTGCTTTCCATTTCTGTCTCCCCCTGCTCATAGATCGACTCCTTCCCCTTCCTCGAATATCGGTTATCGGGAAAGGGAGAGGATGTGTCGATCCTCCGGCTATATTAGGTGTGGTTATTTTCCTCCTGACCACAGGTTCCTGTATATTTAAATCAACATTCATTGAAGTAGATGGAGCAACAGTGATGTTATTATGACTTTGTTCATGCGTTTTATCATTAATACTAATATTGCTACTAGTGCTTTTATCATCACCACTACAAAAATTACTATTACTGATAGCATTAAACATTTGCTTTTTACCACAACCATTCACTGAAACACTAATAGCAGTTTCCTTATTAAACTCAACATTCTCATTTACATTAGTCACATCACCTATTACAGGGGAATTGACATTATCAAGGTTAGGAAATGTCCTACTAGTAGGTCTGCCTCGTCCCTCTATTTGGCTCTGTTTACTGTTGTCATTTCTAGGCCAAGTAAAGACATGGCCACGTGAAAAGTCACAAATGTCTCACTGTAACTTGTGCTTTTTCTGTTCCAAAAGTCTTTTCTCAAATAAAAAAGACATTGTCAAGTAAGCGTTCCATTAATCGATTAATTTCAACACTAGGAAACTCCGTTGTTAAATAAACTTGTTGTTTCTTTATTTTATCTTTAGGACTGTTCTCCTCAGGTAAGAAAAAATCATTTAACAGTAACATAATTGAGGCTCACCTCGATGTTTAATTGTTGCCAGCGGTAAAGTAACTCAGGATAAGCGGTGCCGGTGGTTGGCATCTTTAATACCCTGAGTCCTCTAGGTACAATCCTTTTCTGGAAATGATATTGTTGCATTTGTAAGCGTTTTAATTTCATGAAGTCAGTCTCAAACTGATCAAAGGCCTCTGTTAGTGCAGTTGAATCAAACACATTGGAAGTGACCTCACTTCCTGTTGCTGAAACTTCATACATTAACAGTGGATTCTCCATTGCCAGAAACACAGTTCAAAAACCTGGTATGACTCAGGTTTTCAGATGTGCAATTAGTTGGATTATATGGTAGTTCCACAAGGCTATCAGATGATTCTACCATAGTCTCCTGGTGGTAACAGTAGAGTATAAATACAAATGTATAAAAAACGATAATTAACAGAAACCACCAGGAAATAAATGCTCCTAAGTCAGTCCCCGTGATTAATCTTGATAAAATAAAAACAAAGACAAAGAAGCAAACCTATGCAGAGTAACGTTATGCACATAAACAAAGGTTCAGTCCAGTAGACAAAGGTTCCATAAAAATCCAATAAAACATTTATTCTGAATACAAAGCAGGTAAGCGCTTTCGCCAACAGGCCTTCCTCAGACCATTAACAGAGGACATAAGTAACACTTCCCCTTATATATCTTGTTAATTAATTATGCAAATAATTGATGACACCATTGCCTACATTAAAATATGCTTTAAAAGGGAAATATAACTCTCAAACAAATATATATGTATGCAGCATTTCTTCCATATTATATCAAGATACTAAATAACAGTAATTAATACAAAAAATGAGTGTGCATAAATAAAATGGAAAAAACACATTATCTCACAACTAATTTCCTGTTCTTCAAAACCGGTTTAAGAGAGATTTTATCATTCAAACCTGT
Organism: Protopterus annectens; assembly: GCF_019279795.1. NCBI lineage: Eukaryota > Metazoa > Chordata > Ceratodontiformes > Protopteridae > Protopterus > Protopterus annectens. Next base: position 1,034,228,274 of record NC_056746.1, on the reverse strand, counting down.
TTTAATATGTGCCCTAGGTTTGATGATCCATCTCATCTCAATTCTTTCATTGTAATTTCTAACATCTCCTCCCCTCATACTAGGTGTATTGACATGGAGGGCCATAAACATGAATGTGTGTAAGCTACCCGTTTCAAGGACATGCTTAGACAATACATTAGTACTGGATTTAATACGTATCTGATATAAATGTTCTCTTATTTTGTCTGTAAGCCTTCTGTCAGTTTTACCGACACAGAAGGCAGGACAGGATATACACTGAGCAAGGTATACTACATGTTCCGTGTTACAGTTGTCTTCCACACCACTTATAAAACATTGAGAAGTAACGGATGAACAAACATAGTATTTTAAAGTATAAAATTACAGAAATTACAACTGTTACATGGGGATGTACATTTAAGTACAGGATCAAGACTGTGAGAATGAAAAGTCCTAGGGTAACACAAAAGCCTATGTAAATTTTTCTTGTTCCTAAATAGAAAATGAGGGTTGTTACCTACTACCTCTTTAATACATGAGCCAACAGTCAAACCCCCCAATGTCTCTGAATAATGTCTTTGACATTTCCAACATCATGTGTAAAAAATAAAGGAAATTTCTGAACAAGTTTAAGGCCCTCCATGTCAATACAGCTACTATGAGGGGAGGGGATGTTAGAAATTACATTGAAAGAATTGAGTTGAGATGGATCATCAAACAAAGCCCAAGTTTGAATGATAAAATCTCTCTTAAACCAGTTTTGAAGAACAGGAAATTAGTTGTGAGATAATACAATACCCGCGGTAGTGGCGCTGCGGTAGCGTTGTGGCCTCACAGCAAGACATCGCGTTCGATTCTCAGCAAGAGCGTCTTCTGTGTGGAGGCATGCGTGAATGGGCGTGCCTTCGTTGAAGGTTGTGCGTCAGGGCTGGTAACTCTGCATGTAAAAATCCACTACCAAACAATGGCGGACCGGAGTTCCGCTTTGGCGACCCCTAACCGGGATAAGCAGAAAGACACAGACAGTTATGAGATAATACGTGTTTTGTCCATTTTATTTATGTACACTCATTTTTAGTATTAATTACTGTTATTTAGTATCTTGATATAATATGGAAGAAATGCTGTATACATATTTGTTTGAGTTATATTTCCCTTTTAAAGCATATTTTAATGTAGGCAATGATGTCAATTATTTGCATAATTAATTAACAAGATATATAAAAAGTGTTACTTGTGTCCTCTGTTAATGGTCTGAGGAAGCTTCTTGGCGAAAGCGCTTATTTGCTTTGTATTCAGAATAAACATTTTATTGGATTTTTTATGGAACCTTTGTCTACTGGACTGAACTTTTGTTTATGTGCATAACGTTACTCTGCATAGGTTTGCTCCTTTGCCTTTGTTTTTACTTTATCAAGATTAATCACGGGGACTGTCTTAGGAGCGTGGTTTCTATTAATTATCGTTTTTTATAAGCGATTAACAGCTTGGACGTATTAAAGACCTTCCAACAAAAACTGAGGTTCACGACAGATTTAAAGTTCCATAGCAACAAAACCACGCCAAAGCGCGTTAGAATACTACACGTCACCCAAGCTATAAAAGCAGACAGAATTCTTCTTGCTCTTTACGTACGTCCCTACGTTCTTCCGTATTATGGAGCACGAGACAGTTGCAGCTTAGTACCTATCACAAGCATCTGTTTATTTTCAGCCAATGAGCGCTTTGAATTTATTAAATGCATTTAAAGGCGGAGCATTTGAATTTAAACAGAAGTAAAAGCAGTCCTTGGATGGTCTCTTGATTTGTGTGGCTTCGTCTTTATCTTAGTAGGACATAGTTGGTAATTTTTGTATGGATAATTAGATATTACAATTTATGAATGTGCAATTGTGATGAGAACGATGTAAAGTTGTACTTATCTGCTTTATTGTGGCTCAATGGTTTGGCCTTACGTATAGGGCAAATGGGGTTGCAGAACTGGGTATTTGTTAAGTTGAACACGTTTTTGGGTGGGTTAATCTATTCGTTATACAGAGTTATCATCTCATTGTCTGGTGGATTATAATTTTAAAAGTGCAGCGATCGTTTGTGTAGGTTTTTAAACTGGGTTTCCGGTCGCATAAAATACTTTGTTTCTCTCGGGGGAAATCGAATGTTTTAAAATGTCATAGATATTTCTCTGTTTGACAAGTGTACATGAACGTTTGATTTCTTTGGCGTACTGCATGCAGTATGTTTTGCTTCCAGAAACGCCTTTACTTATTGCTTTGATGACCGTTGTCATGATTTCACTCGTAGTGCTAACTGAAGTCTGTCGTATTGACAGTTTCTAATGTCACCGTCACGTAATAAAAGTCTACGCAGTGTATTTAGACTGCTTTTGGTTTTTTTTTCGCGTAAATAACGTGACAATATATTTTGATTTCTTTGTTTTTTTTTTTCTTTTGTGCATGTGGGTGGAATACTTATGCTCACTCCTATATTAATCGTGCTTTTTCAAGGGTAACTGAAATCTGGTGATTGCCTCTTTACACCAGTATATGGTAGTGTTTAGTTATTGCATTGTATTAACTCTTCTTCAAATAGTTCAGCATTATGTACTATATTTGTGAACCCGTATGGAGAGCTATATTATGATTATTTATGGCTGTTGTCTTTCGGCTTTTCCCGTTTACGGGTCGCCACAGTGGAACTCCGGTCCGCTAATGATTGGTAGTTTTTACGTGCCGAGTTACCAGCCCTGACGCACAACCTTCAACGAAGGCACGCTCATTCGCGCATGTCTTTACGAAGAAGATGCTCTAGCTGAGATCGAGCCAGACAGCGTCTTACTGTGAGGAGACAACGCTACCGCAGCACCACCACCGCGGGTATTATGATTATTTGTGGTAATTGTGCAAATTTTGGCATTTTGCAGCTTATTTATTTTTAGCTATACAGTATGGCATTTTTTTGTTCCTCTCAACTTGCTTAAGATCATATCTGTTTGTTTGTCCTGCGTAATTCCAAACTTGATACCCATTATCCAGATTACTGGAAATGACAGCATTTGGAGAAATATGACACCATGTTGAAGAGAAATTTGATGGAGATTAAGCCTGCTTTATCATGAAAGTAACCCCCCCCCCCAATCTACAGACACCTTTAATACAGACCAAAATGTAGTACCTATAGGGTCTTTCATGAAGCTGTTTTTGTAAGTCATTCGGGCTTTACTGAATGTCCATATTATGTACTTGTGTTCATTGCATCTCATTTGTGACTGTACTTTCTGAATAAGCCATATGTAACAATATATCAGTTTATTTGCTCAGAAGGCAACTCGTGAGGGTTTAATGACTCGTTTCTGTATCGTTGTAGAAACAGTCCTGCACACAAACCAGACTACTTGCTGCATGTTAAACACTAATGTAAGTCCTCTACTCTCTAGTTTATCACCCTGTTGTCCACTAGTTCATGGTGTCACAGGTTTTTATGAATCCTTCCAAGAAATGGTGGTTGACGGGAGCTTCCTATGTTTGCCTCCAGTCAGGTTTCATTTTCTTTCCTTTTTTGCACCACCGACTACTTCTATGAACTTCAAATTGGTAAAAATTTAATAGGTTGTAAACTTTTTGTGTTCATTATATACATGCCATCAGTGTGAAGTGACTAGCTCCTTAGCTAGGTGTGTCTTATAATTACAATTGTAAGCTTGGGTTTGAGCAGAAATATTTAATAGGCTCAGATGGGTGTCGTAATTCAAATTCAACGTGAAAGGTGGTAGTTAATGCCACATGTTTTGTAGGAGACGAATTTCTTGATGCTTTCCCACAGACAGTCAAAATGTTAGAAAATATTGGTGCTATCATTGAAGCTGTACTTCTCCTTATATTAGTGTGGTTTGTGGCAAAACCTGTTAGACTGTCATTCCAACAGGATTCATTATCTAAGACTTACTTGGGTAACAAACTTGAACCAAGCCAGTTTGGCTTTTAAGGGTAGATCCTGTCAGCTTAATCTCTCTTAGAAAGTGGAAGATGGAAAATTAGTACACCCCATATATCTAGACCTATCAAAGGTGTTCACCATCCTACACTCCAGTATTGATAAATGTTGATCCTGGGATGGCTTGTTGGATAAGGGAATTTGGGTAGGCATCCTTGCCTCCAAGTGGACCTGTCACTAGTCTTGTGGGCAACAAACTTTCATATGATCACCACATATCCGCTATTGTAAGAAGGTCCTTTCATAGTGAAGGTGTGGTGTGTAGGCCCAGGGATGCAATCCTTCCACTGGACTAGGCATGTATTAAGCCACTCGTGGAGTATGGCTCCTTGTGTATGTACTTGTGCAAACACTTAATGCAAACACTTAATGCAACTTTAACAAACCCACTGCTTTCTCGCATGTAAATTCAGGGGCCTAAGTCATAAAAACTACACTGACAAATCTCAAATCCTTGTCCCTCTATCATTCAGGCTAGAAAACTGTCATTTTCTCTCCTCTTAGAGACTATGCATACCTGAGCCTCCCTAGTGTGCTGTGCACCTGCAAGTCTGATGGTGAATAAGCACCCAGTTGATGTAGTCTCTTCTGTAACGTGTACGACTGTCTGTGTAACGTACACGACTGTCCCTGTAATATGATCTATTTATCAGAGGCTGTCACTTATATGAAATTGTCTAATTTTCTTCACCTAAAGTACTCTGTTTAAATGCATGGGGAAATGCAAATTCATCCCTTGGTTTAGCACTGTTGTTGTCTTTATGGTTTGGCTTTAGCTGTTTACCTAGCTCTGGGTTCTTTCTTAAATTACAAAGGCTAATTCATAAGAGTGTAGTGTTAGATCTTTATCATACCCACACATTCCAAATGTGTTTTTGTCTTGGAGGTTATTTTAAGGGATATGTGTAAACTAGTGTAAGATTCACTGCCTCTAACCATCAGAGGGGTGGATTTCCAATTTCCCATCTACTGGTCTAGATTACACTTAAGGTTGGGGAACTTTGTTTCAAATGAATGGAATGCTAATTCTGGAGGGGGGGGTATTAGACTTGTCATCTGTTTCTCCAACAGGTCCTATTTAAGTCTCCTCAGAGTTGGATCTGAGGATGTCTTGTATGCTGAGCATAAATCCCCTCTTGGCAGTCTGTAGGAAACTGTATATAGAGAGGGGCTTTTGAAGTGATCTGCACAGGACGTGCTAACACCTGAATTCTTTTGTGGACATTCCAGTTGCATTTGGCTTGTCTGGTACATACTGGGGGTGGGGTGGTTATCAACATTGGGTCTGACGTCTGAATAAAGGAATGATGACTCCTTGGAGTAGATGAACCTTGCTTATAAGGTGAGTAGTATAAAGGGATTTTTCTTACCATCTTAGCCACACATTGGTTAAAAGCTAGATTACTGTCCCACACAACATTCTCAAATTCCTGGCTACTACATTTACTCTGGGTGTGTTATCAATAAGGTAGTTTACTAGGGTGGTTGCCTTCCCAAAGGATACTATTATGCCTTTCTTGGCACTGAGATTTAAGCTGTGGCTTTGGCACCAATCCTTTTTCTGTGTTGGCCCTTCCTGTAGGGTGTTGGTGCCCAGGGTGGTTTCTGTGATTGCTAACTCCAGCCAGAGGACTTTGATATTTGCTTTGAATTCTGAAAAGTAAATGCCAAAAAGGAGAAGCCTTAACACAAACTCTCAGGAACTCTGCCAGTGACAGTCATCTCTGTGGAGGTCTCCCTGTTCTGGCTTTCAGGATCCTGAGAGCCAGCTGGCTATCAAACTTAAAACGGTGGCTAATGCCTAATTTTGTGGCTTGTTTACAATGCCTGAGTGGGATATTGCATCAAATCCATAGCCGGGTCAAGATAGGCAGTAGGCGCCATTTTGCCCTGATCCTCTAATTTTTGCCTTGGCACTGAAGTCCACCAGGTTGAATAGGTATATGCTTTTGACCATTCCAGATTGGGTTGAATTGAGTGTCTGAAGGCTTCCCATGTCATTAATCCTCATTTTAATTATTTACGGGGTTTTGCTTATGAGAATAGTCAGGATTGTGAGCCTGTAGTTCTCAGGGGTTCATTGATGGTTTACTGTTCGGAGGGATGACCATTGCGGTTCTCCATTCACATGGTGACTGCTTGTCTGGAGATTGATTAGTGACTTCAGAGGTCATGTTTCAGGCTGTTTGGGAGCTATCCTGGGATATTATCTGGTCCCATTGATGCCACGTTCTTGGCTTTAGAGTGCATTTAGGACCTGCTCCCTAATGACACTGGGGAGGGATTGTTTGTTTGGGGAGGGGTGGCATGGGAGGAAAGAGGTAAAATTGCAGCTTCAGGTTTCCTGTGTCTTCTGACTCTCTAGCTGTGAGTTTTTATCCTGATGGGCATTTATAATTTCTAATTATAGCTATTCCTTTGTATAACAAAAGGAAAATTATTTGGATTTCTCCAGAGTGATCCGGGTAGGCACAGCTGTCTGTATCTAATAAAATGATTATACACTTTTATACAGTTTTGTATAGCTTGTATTTTCCATGTTTGGAGAGGTTTGAAATTGTCTGTTAATTGCGTAATACATAACTGTTTTAGAATAGTTTGTTGCTTGTTCACAAAGTCCAGGAATCGCTGGGCCCTGCATGTTTGGGGTTGTGTAAGTTTCCCAGTTTTTAGAGAGGTAAAATCCCCTGTGAATATGGTATTTGGTTGCATGTTGTCTCTGGTAGACCTAAAGTACAAGTTGTAGGTTTTGTGGGTCAGGGAGAGTGATCTATAGCTTGCAAGGCTATGGTTACCTATGGTAATTTGGACATGGGTAGTCTCAAATGCCTCATCCTGTTTGACCAACCATGAAGTATATTTGCTTTTGATGTAGACACTTCGCTTTTAAACCCTGCCTGTGCAGTAGGTGGACTAAAATGTGTGGAAGGCATTGTATCCCTGCACTGCTGCAGAGCTCTGCAACTTTAAACAATGTCTCTAACTTTACCGATGGAGGTGAGAGTCTTGTTTAAGCTCCTGGCATTGAGTTATAATGCCTTTTAGATGCCCTTGGATTGATTTTTTAAGTTGGAATGCTTGTCAGTTTGGCATTGTGTGGAAAAAGGCACTATGGGTGAGATGAATATTTTAGAAAATATTCCAAAGCCTAGAGGTTACAGATGCTGTGATGTGTTTTTTTTTTTATGTATATTTACAATCTAAGCACTAATGGTAAATAGAAACACAAGTCAAACATGAAACCAAAAACATTTAATGTAGATGCAAGCACTTTAGCAGCCAAAGAATACTGCTTCATCCGAACAAGTTTTAAATAAAACTCTCAACCAACAAAAACAGTTCAGTAATTAACTTATTAACTCATTAATCCATAAAGCAAGGGAACCCAAAATAAAGCAAAAAAATCTTAAATTTTATTTACTTAAGACTCGTATTTTTGAGGTTGGGTTTAATGGATACCCTGTCATTTAAACCATGTGCCTCTAGTCTAATTATCCATCTCCTCCTAGATGTTTGAGTTCTAATGTCACCCCCCCCCCCCCAATTCATTCTGATGGTCTCTACAACTAGGAGCCTAAATCTGTGTATCATTGTTTGATTTCACATGCTTGGCTAATGCATTGGTATTGGACTGTATACTAATATTGTACAGGTGTTCTCTCATTCAGTCCTATTGTCTGTCCATTTTACCTACATAAAACAATTGATATACTACACAGGATGCTAGATGGACCAAATTACATGTGTTAGCTTTCACCTTAAAGCTGCACCATCCTCTGTCTCTCCAATCCTGGGGTAGCTTAACTTCCTTTTCAGAGATTTTTTGTTCTTGTATAAAAAAAAAATGGTCTCGCCCACAGTGGCTGTAACGTCTGGGTTCACTGTCAAGACCTGCCAGTGTTTCTCAAAAATCTGAGTCATCTTAACATTACTTGGGTAAAACATGGGTACCTTTAGTGTGAATTACTCTTACATTCCTTCATCTGTTTCTCTACCCCCCCAGTGGACCCTCTGAAAAATTAGGTCTCCCTTGTGTGAGTCTATAATATGATATGGTATGTAAAATACTGTCTACTCTCCTATTATAACCTCTATTCTTGAGCTTTCTTCTTAAACCAGTTTCACCAGTAGTGTTGAAATACTTACAAAATGCCATAAACTGTTAAGTCCTTTTCCACAACTATTGAATCATTTATTTAAATGTCAACCAAGATTATCAAGATTTTTTTACTAGTTTGTACAATCACTTTTTGCAGTAGATTTCATCTGCCTTCTGATGAAGTTAATTGAAAATCATAATAGCTACACCAACATTATTATGATTGTATGGGAGGAAAGGTTTGTCCTCAATTCTCTGTATTCAAAGTGCATCCACTTTTATCGCAGATTTATTGTTGATTTTGTGTTGTGGAAAGGGACTGAAGAACAGCTTATGGCATTTGAGTATTTGAAAAATGCTACTGGTTTCTTGAGGTTCAGCATAAGTCAGTTTCTGGATATCTAAAAGGATGGATAACACTGTAGACACAGGTATATAGGAAGACCTGTCATAGGAACGCACATTTACACCGATGTAGCATGAACACCACATTAATCTTTTTAAGAATGTTATTAAAGCTCAGGGAATAAGGACATCTAGACTAAATGCTAGTGAGACTGGTTTCATTGAACTTTGATTTTTTAGGAAGCAAGTTCCAAGAATCCTGCTCCTAGTAAATTTAGCCAAATATTGGATAAAGGCTTGGGTTCATTAGTAAGAAAATGAAGTTTTAAACTGTGTTCAGCAAGGTCAAACTCTTCTATTTTGGTAATCTGAATAACTTCCTGTAATTTCTAGCATCAGTATCATTGTATCAGGATCTGATATTAACTGTATAGGACTCTTTTTATGTAACTGCAGAAGTCGCACTGCGTGGGTATGTTTGTGCCCCCACCATGTTCCACAATAAATGTGTAATGAATCTCCCATGATTCTAAAATACCTTTCTTGTGCAGTATTTCTTTATAGTTCCATTTCCCAGGATGTCTGTCTGTTGATTAGCTAAAACAGTCTATTACAGATTATGCAATGTTAGCACCTGGAAATTAATAGTATTAAAAACAGTGACATAATGATTAGGGCCCTGAAGTCTGTCCAAGATTTTGCAACTAACATTAAGTCCAGCCTTAAGCCACACAAATACGATAACTGGTTCATTCTTGGAGGTTCTGCTACAGTGTTTGTGCCCATAGATTGGGCTGACTAGTTCACTTACTGCCCATTTCCTTTGTCTCAAATGCAACGTACTCCACACTTGGTGTATTAAATTCACCTGCAATTATCACTCATTCTGAAGATAATTGCTTTAAAAACATGGTAGTGTAAACATTCTTTTGTTCAGTGTTTATAGACTCATTAATATAACTGCCTTCTATTCAGTTCTCTTCCAGTTAATTCTAGTACCTCATAATCCTGCACTTTAGACAACATAAGCTTGTTTATATATCTTTAATTTATTGGTGAACTAGGTGCGTAACATATATTTTAAGGAGTGAACTTCACACTGCAGAATTTCTTCTTGGTTTGGCCTGTTGTAAAGGTAAATGTGAAAATAAGTAGAACTGGTATGCTTAGATCGGCTAGTTCTTTTCTGCACTTTCTACTAGCTTTAGTCTAGCACTTTACCAGACTTCATGTAGCAATTACTGTAGCACAAGTGCTACCAGCATTAAACGTTCTACAAGGAAATTGCTCCAATACTTATTAATGCCATCTCTTTCCGCTGACTCCTGATGAGCACTTGTTTATTATAATTGGAAGCCAGCCAGCCAGCCCTGACTGGAATAGCTGGCTGGTCAAGGGAGAAGGTCAACACACCACACACACACACACACACACACCACTGCACCACACAACACAACACACACATCCACTTTCGGAGGCTCTCAAAAAAAAACACCCACATCAGTGATCTCCAAGGCAGAAACGTAGTCTACCACCACAGCACGTATCACGAGACAACTCTTCTAAACAGTGTACCACACAACCAATGTCCCCAAGGCAAAGCTGAATGCCCAACACTAGTCATACATGACTCTTAGTGAGGCACAATGATGTCCCACTCAATAGGTTGAAAAAGGTGAAAAGTCGGCTGCCTGTCAGGTGCCAGGATCAGCCACAACGCACGCACTCTGGTCCCTCAAGTACAAATATGACATTGAACATGTGGGTGTGAATGACCTGAGACTTGCCTCCCTCGACTACATAAAGAGACATGGAGGAGCTCTCAGATTATGTAGCCCAGGCAGGTATGATCCTAGCCCTGAGCAGCACCCTACCATCACCCAGAATGATACCACAGTACAAGCTGAAAATGATTAATTTCAGCAATTGGTTAAGTTTTGGTGTCATTCTAAGGGGATCTAGTATCTGTCTGCCTGGTCTGATATGATTGGCAGACCTCGAAGCTTTGCCAGAGATGGCCTGCATCTGTCAACCCTGGGCTTCCAGATACTGGCCAAGGCTTTTGCCACCCCTATAGAGCCTTTTTTTAGGCTGTGTTCCAAAGACTAAATTACTACCATAACGGCTAATGCAATCTGAGGATCATGCTGCTCGACACGAATTCTAAATCTCAATGTATTTGCACGAAGTACTCCTTTAAAATGGAGAACAAACACTTGTGCTGTAACAGAGACCTGGTTCAAGGCAGCAGAAAGCACCCCTGCACTACCAGGCTATAACTCATTCCACACCTTTTGCCCCCGGAACTTGGGCTGAAGGTGGTGTTTCCATTTTCACAAAGTATGTACACACCTCCAGACTGGTAGCCCAACATAACGCATCAGAGATACTTCAGGTGCAGCTGACATTGGCAAAGACAGCAGTTCAGGTCAGTGTGCTATATGTCCCCAGTCATGTCGCAAGACGTGCACTCCGCACCCTGGAGAATTTGGGTCCAACCTAACACACACACTGGGTGACTTCAACTACCCCTCCATTAACTGAGGAAAGCTACTCTTGTACCAATATACTTGCCCAACATTTCCTGGAATTCATTAATTCCATTGCCCTGGACCATCTCCTTAACCACTAGAGGTAGCAACATCCTTGAACCTGGTCATTACCAACATGGGTGACTTTCTCTACACAGTCAACTCCTCCCTGGTTAGATCTGACCACAAACTAAGCACCTTGGAATCCCCCCTACCGTTAAAAAGGTAACAACCATGAAAAACTAATTTTGGGCTCCTAAAAGCAAGAGGTGGGTAACTTCACGGCACCCATACAAATGGAGAATAGTTGCATGACCGAATCGTACACCAATGCACTGTATGAACACACACAAATGCATGGATCTCACCATACCAAACAGAACCAAGACACAGTCCTCCAAAAAAGGAAACCAGTCTGGTGGTCCCCTGCCATAAACTTTATTCGGCATCAGTTTCCTCCTGTTGTAAAGTGAAGTCCCAAGACTGGAAACTCCATCAGCCTCGACAAAAAGTTGAGATCCCTCATCAAATCCTCTAAAGCTAGCTATGAAAACAGAATTGCAGCAGATAGTAAAGACCACCACAAGACCTTCTATAGTTATGTAAAGAATTTCCACCGTAATGCCCAGATTTATTCTGAGCAACTGCACAATGGTATCTCATACTGAGCAAATGAGGATATTGCCAATATACTGGCCGGATCGTGTTTTCCCCCACCGAAGGACCAATCACAATACCAATAGATTGCCAGGCACCCACTATTACTGCTGCACACATTAAAAACAGCACTGCCCATGTCTAATACAGCTTCTATGGAACCTGACAATATCCCTGGCTGTGTTCTACATGAACTACAGAGTGAACTGGCACCTCACCCTGTGTGCCCTGTTCAATCATGGCTGCACCTCGGGCTTTGTCCCTACCGAATGGCGCACTGCTAGTCATCCCTCCACAAAGGAGTGACTACAGACCCTGGGAATTATTGCCCCATTAGCCTGACTGTCTGATATGCAAAGCTGTGGAACACCTAATTGCGGACCCAGTATGGACACAGGGAATCTCCATACTCTCTGGATCCCACACAATTTGGTTTTGTGAAGGGTAGATCATGGCTGTTCAACTTGGTCGACTTCTTTGAATTGGTAACCAGAGCTGTGGATGAGGGCAAGGTGGTTCATACAGCCTACCTTGATCTGGTCAATGAGTTTGATAACATTCCCCACTCGGAATCTTAGAAAAACTCATTAAGCTAGGCCTCAAGCCCTGTATCACTAGGTGGGTTGCAAACTGGCTCACAGAACCCAGTGTGAAAGTAGCTGACTCCAAGTCAGACTGCCAGCTAGTCACGAGTGGAGTTGCACAGGGTTTGGTCCTGGGTCCTCTCCTGTTTGGCATCTACTTCTGTGAAGTTCAGGTCAACACAAAAGGACTCTGGATGACAGAGTTCGCTGACTATTGTAAGTTGGGAGCTATCATCAACTCCCCAAGTGATGACATCCTACAGAATTGCCTTGCTGAGACCAGTGACTGGTGTCAGCACCATGGCCTTAAGCTCAACACCAAAAAATGTAGCCCTCCCCTTTGGGGAAAAATTTGGTTCCCATGAATTACCACATTTAGTCCACTGGCTACAGAAGGTGTTGAGATCTGGGAACACAGGTTGACGGCAACCTTTTTATCACCACATTGCCACAGTGATCAACGTCCTATGTGGCACGTCTCATTACTAAGGATTTTGCATCCAGGAAGAAAGAGGTCATGGTCTCCATGACTGGCCTAATGAGGAAAGAGTTGGAGTACTGTGCTCCATTTGGCATGTACCTCACTAGACATCTGCAACAACTGGAGAGGCTGCAAAAGTACCTCACAAAAAGGATCCTAGGCCTTAAACACTTGTCCTTTATGGACGGACATCAACTATTCTCTCTCCTCACCTACTTGGAGGTGCTCTCTGCTTGCCTTACAAAGCAGTGTCTGACCCAGCTGTTAGAAATGCTACATCTAAATGTATCCCAATTCTTCTGCACCACACGCTCCAGAGACCTCATTACCACAATCGACTGAGCGTAATGGACAAGTTCATAACTCAGACTGCCCATGATGTGGAATAGACTTGCCATACATGTCAAGCAGAGTGCCTCACTGACGCTGTTAAAGAGAAATCTTGTGTAGATGGGAAATGGAAAATTCATGCCTGGGATAACTCCAGTGGCTCTACTCGACAAGCACTGGGAACTAAGGTTGGGTGGCAATGCCGGGGTAATCCTATAGCTAGGCTTGTAAAGGCCATTAGCCTAGTACACATCTGAGGATTTCCTTAACAGGACTAATGACAGCTTAGCACATGATTCTTTCCTAAGCTGCAAAGAATTTCCCATTTTATCCATAGTACACCATCAAGGGTTTTCTTGGTTTCTTAGGCTGGTAATGTTTCAAGGTGTCGCAGCAAATCAGGCTTCTGGTGGTGGTTCCAGTTTAGCATTTATTTTCCTTCCTAGTTGACTGCTGTTACTTTTGGAGCTGAGGAAAGTCTTTAGAACAGATGGGGCTTGTTTGAGGAGCTTAATACCTTAGGCGATTCTGTCTAGTGAAATGTTGGGTCAAACACTGGGATGAGGAGACTGAAAATAAAGAAGTGAATTGTGTGCACTTTTTAACTTTCTATAAACTGCTCAATTCCTGCCTTACCTTAAACCTCACTCCTAAACATTACTCTGCATGTATTGTTCCACAAACTTTAGTTTGCTCCTTTTCTTTAATTCTGTTAACTGTTCCTTCCCTTTTCTAAAGATCCCACTTCAGTTCTTTTTATCACTCTAACCATGTTTAGTGCATAAATTAGTTTAGATTTTGATTGTCTAGAAACTGCTTTTTTGGTAGTCAGTAGCATTATATGTTTACTGTGGCAATTCAGATTGTTTCCCTGTTCAAAAGAATAATTTCCTTAGTTACAACCATTTGCTCCCTCACTATTTCTGACAGAGTACTCTACTCTGTAGGAAAGTGAAGTCCTGCCAACTCCTTATGCCTGTGTTTTATATATATATATATATATATATATATATATATATATATATATATATATATATATAAAAAAAAAAAAGTTGCTGCCTTTTCCCATCATTCCCAGTTTTTGCTGTCTGTAAAAGCAAAAATCCTCAACCTTCTGGACTTTGTTGCTTACTTAGGAGCTGTACACATGTCCTTCCATTGCTCTCTAAAATTTTCCCAGTCTCTTCAAAACCTCTTCATAGTTATCATGCAATATTTTATACACGCTACTAATTTATGGCTTCTGTTCTAGACTGAACTCTACCAGATGTCCTCTATTACAAGGATTCCCGTATCCCTTCCCTCTCTGGCTACAATCTGTCTTCCCTACCTGGGATTGATATCCATCTGTAACCTGCATTCCAAATTTCTGCATGGCCTCATTGTACTCTGGTTTTTACTCTGTAGTTAAGTTACACTCATTACCTTGGTTCCTTTGCCAGTGTTTAATTCCGGCACCCTCTTGCATATTTTCTGTAACCCAGTAGAGGTGATTGCAAGTAGGAGTAATCTCCTTTCTTTTGTTGACATAGTTAGAATACTTATAAAACACTGTTCCCCATTGTACAGAGCCCAATTAAGGCAGTCCCACAAGCGTTGATGTAAATAGTGTCAAGCAGACTCTTCAGTCCAAAAAGTAACAAGCACCAAGTTTAACAAAAAGCAGTGGTTCCATTCGAATGGAATAGAATACTTAGATTACAACTTTATGAATGTAATTTATAAGGTAGTGGTTGTCCTTGAGGGGCTGAACTTGAGCCCCCCACAGTCCATCTGACATTCCTTGTATATTACTATCCATGAAGAGCTTCTAGTTTCTTAAATTCTTGTATTCTTTTGTGTAGTGCTCATTCCCAGCTGCCATCTTATTGTGCAACCCCTCCCCAGAGTATTGCGAAATGTCTGGGTACATTCTGCTTCCCTTTGGGTTCCCATTGTTAAATATGCTAGGCGTTTGACTCCCTTCAAAACTTCATTGATCTGTCTACCAGTAACGTTCCCTTTTGTAGCATAGGCAAACACTTTCTAATCCATCCTGACTCTTTTTATCTTTACTATTCTTAGCTATTGTAGCTGCCACTGCTTTATTCAAGCATGCTAGTGTTTCCTCTACTTTTTAAAATACTATTAAACCTTCAATCTTTCGCTTTCATCCTAAGATTATGAATTGGCACAGTGAGTGCTATCTGTTCCCATAGACTTCCTTAGACTTTGTATTACAATTTTTGTCATAAGTTTGTCACCAAACTTGGAGAGCCTAAAGTCATTGTGCTGAAGCCTTTTTGCACTGTGAAGTTGAGAAATGCTTAACAGTAAACTTTCTAATCTCATGCAAACTTGAATACTCCCGTTTCCCTTAACACTCGCAGTTGCTTCTGCAATGCTTTAACCTTTGTCAACCCCTCTAAATTTCTAATTAAACATCTGTCCCAAGTTTGCATCTTCCATAATAAATATTTTCGCAAGTTTCTGCAGAAATCTATCTTTGTTTTGTTTCTAGGTCCCCCTGATACAGCCTCTCTATTGCAGATAAAGTTCCTGTCCCCACCTATAACATCTGCTGAGATTGTTTGCTTTATCTTAACATTTTCTTAAGCTCCATAGTAGCAGTATTTGGTGGAATAAATGCCACCATAATCTTTCCAATAGCAGTGTAGTACTACAAGTCTATTATCTTTCCTCTGCTATTGGAGTCCTAGTGGTCAGTATTGCTCCCCTTTTCCTTGGTCCCTGACTCTGCTAAAGATTGATCTTGAAATCAGTTCTGTCAAACTCAGATGCTCATTTCTGTCCAAATATCTCTTGCATCATCTGCACCTTACACTTCTTAAAGTAATCATTAGATGTATAGACAGGAAAATGTAAGATCATTCTATGATAATATGGACAGAGTAGCCATTATGTAACGTTGATTCCACCTATTATACTTTTGCCTTCTATGTATATACTGTTGAGCAGGCTTGCCTATTAAACGGTTTCCTCTTGCTTTTTTCAAGACTTAATTTAATGAAACCCCCTACCATCTCCTAACTCTTGTTCCATGTATAGATTTTAGTAAAGGGAATTTAACCATCCAAAAGGCAGCAATTGCCACTACATCCACAGGTATTGCCTAATCTAAAATGAAGGTTACTCGTGTTACAGCCTGTGTTGCCACTTAAACTGCTGTCTGTACTTTTCTTATCCTTTGTTTCCCTCCCACATAAGAGAACCCTTTTGCATGCTTTCAAAACACATTCACTTAGTCCAAAAGTGCACTGGATACTTTCTTAACTGAATTTTCCTCTGTTCTGTTAAATGCATTAAAGTATTAAAGCTGCTGGGGAAGCTACTGTTAAGGAGTGCTCAGAATTTAAGATTAATTGCTTGCATTTGCAGACAACTCCTTTCAAAGAAAATCTTCCACAATGAGGAAGAAGTTAAACCCCTTGCAGATGCTTGAAGGAATCTTCACTCTAAACACAAGGAATTTTTCCTTAGCCAGCTGCAGGTTCTTATCAGATGGTGACAGCATTTGCTAATGGGGGTGGTGGGGGGGTTGGTGAAAATCACTAATTGCATTGTAGAGTCTGTTTTTCATGAAGTATTTTTCAAGCCTGTTTGCTTACAATGTCAGTATATCAAGCCAAGCACATAGTTCCTTGATACCTGGACTTGTGTTTTTTTAAGCACCTTAATTGAATTATCACTTGTGACATTGTCAAATCTAAATTTATGCAAAAGTAATCTAACAGTATTAAAGGGAAACTCCACCCTAGATCTTTTCACTCTGTTTCCTGACCTATTTTAACACCTCACAATTGAAGTGTTTTTTGTAATTTTTAGCCTGTTTTCCACAACATGGCTACTAATGGGGCTTGATTTATTGTGATCTTGTTCTTGCTCAACCCTTTTTCCCATAGTGCTTTGTATGACTCATGCCAGGCATAAGGAAGTTACTGAATTCCCATGCCATTTTCATATAATGGGATTTGAGTCACTGTCTTTACCTTCTGTAAAAGGGCTGCTGCTTTTCTCAATTACCCTAATTTGTTTGGCTCCTACCTTGTTTTGTACTATACTCAAGTTATCCAGCTACAGCCAGAAAAGTAGCTGAATTGCAGGCCATTGTTCAGGGTTTTATTTTGTAGTTCAAGAATTGACAGTCCCTTTCCCACACACTACTGCAATTGTCACTGCACTGAGAGACCCTTGCAGAATCTATTCCTCTTGGACTACAAAAAAACCCTGAACAAAGGCCAGCAAAATAGGTCAGGAAATTTATTTTTTTTTTTTTTTGTATAAACGATTAGTCCTCGCTTAATTTAAACCTTATTCCTCCCTTGTATCTATTCTCACAATTAACTTTTTTTCCTATAGTTTGCTCCTAACCTTTTCTAAAGATCTTAATTCCACTATCTGTTACTATATTGGATTTGGATTTCCATTTTCTAGTAACTGCTTTTTTCTTTTTGCAGCCACCATAATTTAGACACAGCAAGGTTTTACCATGTTTAGGCAATTCTGATTTCTGTATCATAGTTAATCTGCCTCGTCACACCAATCCATCCACCCAGCACCTCCAACAGTGCATCCTACAGGGAATTCTTAGTCCACCAACCCACCGCACTCAATGTTCCCAAGTACCCTTCTTCCCATCACACCTCCAACATTTGCTTTCTACCAAAGGAAAAATTCTCTGGAGTCTACTTTGGGTATAAAAAAAAAAATAAACATTTTTCAAGCAAAAATTGCAAGTCTTCTAGATTTTGTTGCATGTTTGGGTGACATGTTTATCTTCCCATTGGATAAGTAATTCACAAAACTTTTCCTCACAGTCCTTTCTAACCTTCTCTGATTTATTATAGTTGTGCAACATTTTATATGCTGTACAAATTAATGGCCACTTCTGTTCTTGATTCTACCAAAAACTGGACCAGTGCTGGGCTTTCATTTATGATACCCCTCTTTGTCGGTGTCTCACTAATTGCAGTCATCCCAATTGGCAGAATCTTTCTCCATTCCCATGTTTGCTTACTTATACTTTCTGGATGTGATAATTTTCTCCTTAAAGGTCTGCATCCAAAATCCCAGTCTGTTTTTTTTAACTTTTCCCTCCCTGCTTTAAAATCATCCCTTTCCACTTTGAGTTGTAGTTTTCTGCTTATGCTATGTATAGGAGCTTTTAACAGTATCTGAAATGCCCCTTCAAATTGTGTCCCAATCTGCCCTGTTCTACTGGAAGAATTCTTATCCCACTTGACTCTGTCTTCCCCTCCCAGATAAAGTTCTTCAGCTCTTTATTAATTGCTATCCACAACTTCTGTGCTTGATAAAGTGTGGGAGGTTAGTCTAATGGTTAAGGTGTTTACCTTACAGACACGAGGTGCCGGGTTTGATTCTCACATGGGGTAACCACCAGTTAGGCTTAAAATATCCTGAAAGGGCAGGTAGCCTAGTACTAACCTATGAAGCCTGGCCTTGTGTACAAGACTAAAGGTACTAACGAGCTAAAATGTTTGTCTTGCTATCCCTAGCAAAGCTTCCCTTTTCTTAGTTTTTGTATTATCTTAGTCTCTTCCCACATATCCTTGGCCACTGTACTAGAATCATTTTTAATCAATACTCCTAAATTTATTTAATTTTATCATGTCTCCAAAAATACAGATATTGCTAAACTTGTGATGTACCACGATTGCCTTTAATTTTAGCTTCATTATTTTTTATCTTTAAAAGATTTGAAAGTCTCAGAATATTCCACAGGACTAATGTCTGTCTGGCTATATCATATATGTAAAATATACTCTGCAAATAGAGGCATTTACTACCATACCAATTGTATCCTTGGAACCAGAGTCCCTTCCACAAAACTACATTGATCCGTATATATCCATTTTGGGATTATTTGTCATTTTAGCCATTGTAGATATTAACACGTTGTAATCATGGTTTAGTATTGAAATGGGCCTGTATGAAGCTGGGCCTAATGGATCTTTACCCTCTTGCATATTACAGGTACTGCTTTCTTCCAAGATGTTTGGATTTCTCAAAGATCTGAAAGGCTTTATTCAACAGTAATTTTATCACTTTTCCCTCAATCTTTCCCTCCTAGCTTCCAAAGGAATACCATCCATTCCTGGGGACTTTCTGTAGATTGGTCATACCTACACAATTGTCTCCTTCCTATCCTAACCGTTAATAGTTGAGCCTAATCTACTGCTGACTTTGCTTATTTAATTCTTAAACATTTTCCATTTGTATTTCTTCTTGATTTCCATAATTTTCTGCTTTATACAGACATTTATAGAACTGAAATATTTCTAGAACCGGTACGGGTTCTCTTACCTTCCTGTTCTAGGCTCTCTAAACTTGGCGACAGTCCTTTCTACTTTGTTTTGAGTCGTTGTGCCAAGTGTTTTGTGCTCTACTGTTAGGAAAAAAAAAGTGGCTGCTTTACAGCAGTCTTTCTAAACTAGTGCATATTACTGAGGTAATCCCTTATTTTCTTGGCATTCTGCAGTTTCTCTTGTTCTGAGAGATTCCCCCTGTTCTGCAACACGTAAGAATTTAGAGGGACTGACACTTTGTTACTTAACCATAGCTCCCTTTCTCTTTATTTCCATATTAATTTTATCCCAGTCCCTTGCTATATTTTGAGATGAAATTTCTATCCTCTCTAATAGCTACCGAATAATCTCCACTACCCATTCCTTAAATTTCTCCCTTTTCAACCGAGGTGGGGAATGGCCAGTGTCTCAATTCATTACCCTGTGTTTTTATTTTGGTAGTTATTGGCACATGATCTGAAATAGTTATTGGGTGCGTTTTATGATCTTCAATTAGATGTACATGTACCTGTGAAATGTAAATTCTGTCTAACCTAGCCCAGTTTTTATTTCTTGGGGAATGTGTAACCTTTCTTTATCAAATTCACATGTTCAGTTCCTTCTAAGTGCATCTCCTGTAACATAGCTGTTTTGTACTCCTGTTTTGATATAGTTCACTAATTTTTTTTGTATTTAAATGTAAGCTGGGTACTTGCGTGTTATCGCAACCACTTTTTCAAGGTAATACCGCTCGCTTCTCCATGCGCAGATGTAGACTGTCATGCTGCCATTGTCAAGAAGTGTGTTTTCCTTCACGTTGAAAGGTTGTTTTAGGCAGGGGTATCGTGGGAAATGGTGCAGATCATGGTTTTGGTGTACTTGTGCTGTTTTTTGCGCTTGCCGCTTCTTGATCGCTGATGCACTGACGAGCAGTCAGAATGTAATCCTTGCATGTCAGTGCTGATAATGGTACCAGTAAGAAGGAATTAAAGGATATTAAGGCTTGTCACCGCATTCCCTGCCATCACCTTTATTAAGAAGCTATGCTGCATAACAAACAGTGACAGCTTTGTCCCCCCCCCCCCTTTTTGTTTTTTTTTTTTTTGTAGCAGCTGTCAAGTAGTAGACAAGTGGACAACTGTCAGTGTGTGAGTCTTACATTAAGCGGCTTGAGATGCAATGCGTGTTACAAGTGCTGTGGGAAAATGTATCTCCAGTGACATGATGTTGGGGAAACGGCATAGCTTGAAACAAGCAGTCATTCCTCACATGTCATACCGCCTTTCCTACCTAAACAAGACTTTTTTTAATAAAGTTAATGTCAGTGATCCTGTACATACTTACAGTTAAATCAACACAGCAGGAAGCGAGCGGTATTAACTTGAAAAAGTGGTTGTGATAATACGCAAGTACCGTAAGCTGTCTCTGACATAACTTCCACCTTTTCTGTGTAACTTAATAAAAAAAAAAAAAAAACATGTCTTGTTCTAGCTTGTGTTGCGTGCATATATGGTTGACAGGTTGAACTTGTGTTTTCTTTAAAAAAAAAAAAAAAAAAAAAAACCTCTCTAAAATCTATTGCCTTAATACTAATACACACACATACCTTCCTAAAACTTACTGACGATACTAATACGCAAGATTATGTACGTCTTCAAAATACTGAAATTTGACTCTCCTAATAGAAACAAGTCCCAAACTGACAGCCCCACACTCACACTTTTTGACATTTCTTTTTAGGTCAAGTGAAGACGCAGCATGTACTTCTAAGTACTAATTGGATTTGCCTTTTTATAGCTTTTCTAGCTGGGAAACCCCTCGAATGCTTTGAGAACAAGTCCTAGCCATTTTTTCTTGTCCTTAAGCCAATCCTTCTCCAGCCTGTAATCCAGTTCCTCTTTATCAGATTGTCTCCATAGCAACATGAGAACCAGGCAGCCAGCTTCTCTTTAATCAGCTTGTTCCTGTGGAAACAGTAAGACCAGCTGCAGAACTGCTAATGAGCATACATGTTTTTGCTAGAAAAAAGCCGGTCTATTTTTTTTGCTTGCTCTTGAAACTTGTTTCTAAATCAGTCTCTGGTCCTTAATCCAGTCATTGCCCCATGCAAGAACAAGAAAAAGCAGATTAATTTTTCATTTGTCATTAACCAGGCTTATTTTCTTTGCCTGCATTTCTTAAAACCTGAAAGAAGTGAGAAGAAAACTTGAGCTGGCCATACACCACAAAAATAGTGCTACTAAAACTTCTTTACTCAACTTTCTCCCTCCACTTCCCCTCCCCAAAGGATTTCTTTGAACATTAATTGCATCAAGTAAGGCATATGCTGCATTGTCCCCACAAATCCAAATTCTGAAAGTCCAGTATTTCGAGATTTAGTTGGTCTGTCATTTCACACTATATTGCACTCTAATCCCACATGAAGTTACTGGTTTTATTGCTGTTAATCTGAATCTACCAAATCTGTCACCGCTTCTTTCTAATGTACACTCAGTTCTTCTAGTCATCTCTCCTCCCTCCTTTCACTCAAAAATTTTACATTGAAACATTTTGAGAATAGGTACAGTCTCTGGTCTTTATTACAAGAAGCAGAATCTTTGTTTCACAGCTCACTTGTTGTTGGACAAACTTTTGCATTTCCACCTTGGTATGTACTTCATCAAACTATCTTGTTCCTCCAGGGAATAATACTTTGAAGGTAGCTGGATACAGCAGTTTGAATCTGTACAATTGAGTAATCATTTGCCACAAACGCACTGCTGTCTCCCACTTTTAGTACTTTGTCCTTTTGCCACATTTTTGGCAAAATCAAGCTCATAGGATTGCATCTTTACTATTAAAGGACTAGGTTGCTTACCCATAGCTGGGTTTGGAGGATACACACTGTGCCCTTTAAACTCCTGCTGTGGAATACCAGTCCACTTGCTCATTTGTGCTTTCATAAAATTAATAGTTTGCCCTTTCCGGCTTCTAGCATAGCTGAAAATAACAGGTTTTCCATGCTCTAACTCAACATCTCTTCATGGTCAGTCTCATTTAGCTAGCCTTTTCTTCTTTTCAACCTTTTTGTTTTAAAAATTTACCCATAAACACAAGTCTACTGGCCTTCTGTATTAAATTTCCTCTCACACCGGGATAGCTAGAATCGAGCTGTTACTCAGTGTGCAGCCATCTTGGAAGTTGATGCACTTTGTCTGTATATATATTATAACTTAGTCGCTTGTTTACTTTTAATAGCTATAGAAGTCATTTACACTCCCGACCCCTTAACTCCTTGGCATCTATGTAGTGTGGAATGTCTCCCCTCTAGCAGTGTACACCCATCTTGCATTCCAGATCAGTTTCTAAAAAAATAAACTTCAAATCATAAGATGAATGTAAATAGTTTGAGCAATAATACTATTTGTACCATTTTTCTTACATTTTTATCAAAGTATTCTACAGTGATTATCATTTGAAGTCAAACTTTCCGTAAATGCTATAATGTAGCATAATGCACGCAAACCCAAAATTACCTTCTTTCGGGCTGTTCCTGTTGGTGTATCATCCGTTTCCATTTCTTCCTGTCCTCTGCATCTTACTTTGTCGCACCAACCACCTGCATGTCTCCTCTCTCACCACATCCATAAACCTCATCCTAGGCCGCCGCCTTTTTCTCTTACCTGGCAGCTCCATCCTTTACCAATATACCTGGCATCCTTCCTCAGCACATGTCCAAATAACACAATCTCACCTCTCTGGCTTTCTCTCCAAACCATCTAATCTGAGCTGACCCTATCTATTCCTAATCTTGTCCATTCTTGTCACACCCAGTATTAATCTTAACCTCTAATTCTGCCACGTCCGGCTCTAACTCCTGCCTTTTTGCCAATGCCACTCTCTCCAACCCATATAACTGGTTTCACTACCCTCTTGTAGACCTTCCCTTTCACTCTTACTCGTACCAGTCTGTTGCATATCACTTTTCTCGACCCATTCCACCCTGCCTGTACTCCTTCACCTCTTCCAAACTAGCCATTACTCTGAACTGTTTATCCCAAGTACTTGAACTCAGCTACCTTCAACTCTACTCCCTGCATCATTTCTCTACCCTCCCTCTCATTCTCACACTCATTGTCTTAGTCCTGCTGACCTTCCTTCATTCCTCTCCCCTTTAGAGGATATCTCCACATCTCCAGGGTCTCCTCAACCTGGTCTCTACTCTCACTACAGATCGCAATGTCCTCTGCAAACATCATAGTCCACAGATCCAGGGCTCCGAGCTGATCCTTGATGTAATCCCACCTTTAAATGCATCCATCCCTCCCACTGCAGCCTTCCACTGTCACACTACCCTTGTACATATCCTGTTGGTCCTGGGAAAGTGAACCGGCAAGGTTCCCTGTTGTCAGTCACTAGGAAGCACTGGCTGCCATTAGTAAAATGGTTTGTCCTCTCTTTCCTGTCAAAATCTACGTCTACATGCTTGGGTTTCTAATCCTCAAACTACTTTGGATTGAAGTAGTTTAGTGGGACTGATTCAAGATTTAGTTCAGGCTATAGGCTCTCCTTGTAGAGAGGGTTCCCTTTTCTTGAAGAGCTTCTTAATCTGAACAGGGGGATGAAAGGACATACTAAGTTTTTCTCCTATGATTTTTGATTCAGACTTGGAGAGCTTTGTGGTGGTGCTGCTGTAGCGTAGTCTCCTAGCAAGACGTTGTCCTGTTTGATTCCCAGCTAGTGTAGTCTGTGTGGAGGCATACCTTCGTTGAAGGTTGTGCATCAGGACTGGTAACCCGGTATGTAAAAATCCAGTACCAATCATTAGGGGACCGGAGTTCTGCTGTGGCGACCCCTAACTGGGAAAAGCCAAAAGAAACCATCTTGGAGAGCTCAGTATGTGATCCTGGGGGTTTCTTTGTCTAAGACTATTGCTAGAATGTCTTGGTGTTTTCAGTGGTAGAACACCGGTTTCACAGTCCCTCAAAAGTGCTATGAACAGAAATACTTTCCAGAATGTACACCCTCAAGAACAGGAGGAATGGATGTGTGGTGCTGCCTGCAGCATTCCTGGTATTCTCCTAGCTGGCGTTAAAAAGGCAGGTGGTGCACTGTTCCTTGATCTCAATTTCTGATGCTAGTCTCAAAACTTGACACATCAGCTATAGCTTTGACTTTTTTTTTTTTTTTTTTTTTCTACAGCTCTTGAGGAAAAATCTGCTTTAACTTTCTTTTTATTGCACAGGTCAGTTATCATTGTTTACGACTCTGTACTGAAGAGGTTTGCATAGCTGCATTCTAAGCACCTCCCAGATGTAAAAAAATATTCTTTGTTTTTTGGCTCCTCTGCTGCAGAGGTGATCAAAAGATATACTGAAAAGGGCAAGCTGATGCAGGAAATTTAAGATTTTTCAGCCCTCCTGTTCATATTGTCAAGGATTTTCTCAACCAATTTTTATTTTTTTACCAACAGTCTCAATAGAATTAAGGTAAACTGATGTTTAAGAAGTGGGATTACAGTCCACAGTGTCTCTTGGATTGTCAGATTTCACCATCCTCCCACCCTGGCCATTTTTCTCTACCAGAAAATCTTTCTCTTTGGCAGCAGATTGTTTGCTTGTTTCAGACTTGTTCACATAGGATTAGGAATACTTCAGGATTTGGGTTTCATGGCCTCTATGATTCTGATACGGGTAGCAAGACTCCACATGAGGAAGATACAGTGGTATCTGAAATCTGAGCAATCAACACCTTTTTATCTGTTCCGATCCTAGTACTGGGGTTTGTCAGTTTCTTTTGCTGGTATCCCCTGCTCCAAAGCAGTCATTTAGCACAGACACTTTGGGCTTTGCTTGGGGAGCAGCTTCAGGAAGTGCATGGGGTGTGACACCTTGATATTTATGTGCTTAGAGGTGATTGCTTTAGTTGAGAGAGCTGGGTCCCTGGGAATTCAAGTGGTTGCAGACTATACCCAGTTATGTGGCACATAAGCAAGTGGAAACAAGGTAGTACCCACTTTGCAGGTTAAACCTCTTTGGGGTATAGCTTTACAGCACAGTCTTGCTGTTATAGTAGTCATACATTTTTGTCTGCAAAATTGTGCAGCAGACAAGCTGAGCAAAACCGGAGCAGACCCTCATGAATAGAAACTAGATCAGGGGGATTGAATTTGATCCATCTGTCTAGAGTTCCTGAAGTATGTATGTTCAGATAAAGCAAACTATCAACTGGTAAATTTTTTTGTTCAAGGACTCCATGGAAGAAGGCTTGGAAAGTATAGTTGTGTAAAATCTTAGCATAACTGTAGCTGTCCTTGCCTTCACAGTTGCAGTATTACTTGCAAATGGGATTCCCTGCCATGAAGCCCACTGGCCAGTTTACCAAAGTCTACCGTTGCTTTAAAGTACACCGAATGTCAACTGCACACTTTGCGTAGCGTAGGGCATAAAGGTGGCACTCAGGCATGCCATCCTTAAAACTGCTCCAGTAGGAACAGCAGTCCAAGGAAAAAAGACCAGGGGGATGGTGGGAGTGAATATTGCAGCAGTGAAGGCAAGGACATCTACCATTATGGTAAGATTTTACACAATTTTACTTTATTCTTGCATTCACTGCTGCAGTATTCCTTAGAAAATGGGAGTGTGCCAAAGCTCTTGAAGAAACTTGGGAGGAGGTAGCAGCAGAGCCCTCTTAAGAGGCCATGAAGAATGGCAGCAGCAAAACCAGCTCTAGCTCTGGAGATACCATCTAGCTGGTAATGTTTGGTAAAGGTATGCACAAAAGTCCAGGTAGCATCAAGAATAGAATTAGCATCTAAGCCTTTGGAAAAAAAACACCAGAAGAAGCCTCAGCATTGGTGGAATGACCCTTTACAGAAAGAAGTTTCTCATCATGAAAAACTTTGAAATCTGAGTGGAAGTAGGTTGCTTGAAACGGCCAAACCTAAAGACCTAGGATGAAAGGAAACTGGTCAGATTTTCTGATAGCTTTAGATCTTGGATCTCAAGTAGTTTACTTCATTTTATCTTCAGCCTGTGGGTCCTCTGATCCGACACGGCCACGCTTTCTAGCTACGGCTCTGAGCTCCCTGCTCTCCCCCTACCCATAATGCCCCCAGTCTCCCTTCAGATCTCGTTTGCCACCATAGTGTTACAACTTTGGAGCTCTGAGCACATTGCTATTTAGATAAAGTTGACTTTACTGTTCTCTAAACCTTTTCTGTACTTCCCAAGTTTCTCCATAGCGGTCTCCTGTTGTAGGCTTTTCTTTCCTCCCTCTTTTCCTTAGTGTGTGTATTTGCTTAGAACCTGTGTTGGCATGGGGGGCACCCCAAAACCTGGGTTTAAAAGATGGGGCACCCCAAAACCTGGGTTTAAAAGATGCAGTGTGGCCATAAGCTTTCCCCTGTGGATGGCCATACTCTGGTTAGTTTTGTTTGGGGGTGGCTCACCTCCAAGTCCCCTTGTCCTGTTTATGCTGGGTTTAACCCCAGAGCTCATAAGGACAGGCGGGACAAACTAATTGTGAAGGGCCTATTGCCCTCTGCATCTGGAATGGATGTCCCACCTTCAGCCAAAGCAGCTGCTGCTGCTTCCCCTTCCTCTGCCTCCGGGACTCGCCCTCCAGCCAAGAGGTCTGGGAAGGGGATAAGGTCAAAGACCAGCCTTGTAAGCGCTCCCCTGACTGCTTGTCTGAGGCTGGCCCTCTGCCAAAGACTAAGCATGTTACCAGACCTGCTTCCCCTCTGCTCAGATCCCCAAGGTTGTCCCCCAAGCTGAAGGTCTTTAGCAGCCAGTCCCCCAATAGGCCTTCCCCATCCTGGCTATCCCAGCCCAGTTCAGTGTTCTCCCACTCTACCTGGAGCCTCTCTTCAAAGCGGAGATGGGAAGATGATGCAGAGATTATCCACACTCTAATCCAGATGGGGGTCTTGCCAGGCCCCCCTCCCCACCAGAGCAGGTACCTTCCAACCAGTTTTCAGACCTATTACTCTGATCCAACCTACTGTTTCGGAGCTGTCCGATCAGATTATGGTCAGTCGGTTGACGCCAATGGTACAGTGTACCTCTACACTGGCCAGTGCACCCGAGTGTCTAATCTGACTAGATCGGAGCCTCGGGGGTCTGATGGGTTGCGCCCTGCTCTGGTTTGCTAGGAGAGGAGCATTCCCCTATTGTCCAACTCCCTGGTTGGATCGGAGGGGAACTGTCTTTGCTAGTTCAGCCCAGGAGGTCTGTTCTCCCTCTGCATTCAATGTGGTGGAGAGGCTTCTTGCAGGGTTAAGGCCTCTGACCATCTCTTCTTTGGACTCTACCCCTGCTCCCCCCCCCCGACCATGAATGCAGGTCTGATCATCTTGCCCTCCTCATGGACAATCTGTAGCTGTATTGCCCCAGGATGTTCCAGTCTTGGAATAACCCTCTTGCGAGGTCTCACCAGAGACAACTCAGGAGCTCCCTGCAGGCATACATGCAAAAGGAGGCACTTGGACACTGACTTGGATGAAGAGGAAGGTTCCCCAAGACCCCCCCCCCCCCCCGAGTATATCTCTCTTAGAGACCTCATGGATATGGTCTGCCAAAGGGGGGGTGACCTGCATCGAAACCAACCTCTAATCTGTGTCCTTGGCATTTGGCTCGGGGCCCATCTACTTCTTGGGTGTCCCTAACATCTAGGGCATGGAAGGAGCTGGACACTGTAGAGCCTATTACAAAATGCCCAGATAAGGTCTTGAGCCCCCCTGCAGATAAACTTCACTGGCATAAGGGGTCCCCTGTAGATGCAGTGGTGGCTGCCACCAAGGAGGAAGTCCCCCAGGAGAGTTCCTCGGTCCACCTGCCTGACAAGAGTCTGACGCTAGACCATTTTGGGAAGGGAGTCTATGCTTCAGCGACCTTGTATGTGAGGGCACTGCTGAACTAATGGTACATGTTAGACTCCAGAGAGACCTAGTAAAGGAAGTCATGGTGTTGACCCGGGGGTCCGTGTCGATGGGAGGACTGGAAAGTTTGCACGAATGGCCACCCTCAAATCCATAGCAAACACGTCCATGCATTTGCTCTCCCATGCCACAGAAGGAAGCACATGGGCAGTGAGGTCAGGTGTTGCCATTCAGCACCACTGTTGGCTCTGCTTATGTCAATTCTCGGAGCCCTGCAAGGAGTCTTTCACCAATGCACCTTATGATGGTTCTTTCCTCTGGGACTACGGTCAAAAAGACTTTAGTGCAGAGCCAGAATGACTGCAAGACACTCTGCCATTGGAGTCCGTGTCTCTCCATCTCAAAGGTCCTTTTCCAGGAATCCTTGAGAACCTTTCTTAGACCTGGACAGCAACCCTGAATGGTTGCCTGGCTGTCCCATCATTGGAGGAAGTCAGGTGTTCTCTCAGCCCACTAGCATGGCAGTCCATTACAACTATCAGTGGGTGTTCATATCCAGCGGTTTTCATCCCTTTCAGGAACTTACCCCTTCCCAAAGCCCTCCCAGACATTCCACCCATGCAATGGGAGGAAGCAGCAGTACAGATACAATCACTGCTAAGAAAAGGAGTCCTCTAACTGGTCCTCCAAGACCAATCCAGATCCGGGGTGTACTCCAGGTTCTTTAGTGCCAAAAAAGATGGGGGACCTCAGGTTCAACTGGGACAGATTCAAAATCTATCTTAGTAACAGACAAAATTCTGGATGGTTACAATCCAATCCATTCTGCCTTTTTTTCAGGAAAGACTAGATATGCTTGATGGTATGCATCCTGGAGATCTCACATCAAAATTTACAGGTGCTCCCAGAGGTTCCTTCACTTCTGTCTGGGAGCCAATCATTACCAATTTCAAGCCCTCCCCTTCGGTCTCACCACAGCCCCCCAAGTGTTCAAGGTAATGACAGTGGTAGCAGCTCACCTGAGGCTTCAGAGCATTCGGGTCTTTCCATACCTAGACAATTGGCTCTCTACCTCCCCTTCAGCACATCTACTTTATCAAGCTAGGGACTCCTTCCTTCTGTTGGCAGACAAGTTGGGCATTACTGTCAATCTGAAAAAATCAGCTCTACCTGGTTCAGGTTTTAGAGTTCAATGGGGCATGGCTGGACGCAGTACAATCTCTGGTGCTCCTCACCTCGGGATATGCAGCTTGAGGATACATGTGACATATTTTACAGACCCACTCACCCACAGCCAAAACTATCTTGAGTGCTTTAGGTTCTATGGCAGCCACAATAAATTCTCTCCACATGGCCCTCCTTCACATGAGGGTTCTACAGTGGACTTCAGCGGTACAGTGGTGTCTGTTAGACCTACTATTGTCCTCTCCAGTGAGGATCTCAAGTGTGCAAAAGCTCCCCTTGGTGGTGGATTCAATCTTTGGACCTCACAAGGGACATCCTTTTCAACCTCCTACTCCAAACCATGATGACCAGATTCCTCCCTGCTTGGGTGGGGGGGCATTGCATGTGGTCCCCTCATGAGACCTTATTGCACATTCTCATCCTATTGCAAGCCCTACATGTTCATTCTTCCTCTGGGAGCGATTGCAATTCAGACAGCCCCGTCAGTCTGGTATATCAACAAACGTGAGGGGACCAGATCTTACCCATTATGCCGAGAGGCCATGAGTGTGGGAATGGATTATATCCACAGGCCATTTTCTGGTGGCAATGCACATGCCAGGACGTTTCCAACATCTTGGTAGACAGGCTCAGCAGATCCATCCTGATGTCTTAAGTGATCTCTGAAACCTTCAGTAGCAGAACAGATCTTCCTAGAGTGGGGTTGTCCTTGCTGCGATCTCTCGCATCTCCTTCCAACACTAAACGCAGCAAGTTTTTTCGCTCTGAACCCCACTCCTATGGAAACCCCCAGAGACTTTGATTCATGTGTGGCCTACCAGGCTCCTTTATGCATACCCTCTTCCTCTTGTTGAAGTCTCTGTAGAAAGCTTGATGGCTGGGGAGCTCTGTGATCATCGCCATCCCATTCTCACCTCGACAGGTTTGGTTTCCCTTACTAAGGTCTCACCTAGTCGCTTCACCATGGATCTTGGATCCAGTCCTGGATCTGCTTACTCATCCTTGGGGGGTCTTCTCACTCAAATCTGCTTGGCTGCTCCGGTTCCCATGATTCTTAGGATTCCCAGTCTGTCATCTCCAGTTCATTCCATTCTGGGAGTGGCTCAAGTCTTCCACTAGGAAAATTTATCGCAGTAAATCGAAACGTTTTTCGATGTGGGCTATTCGGAGGTCTTTGAATCCTTTCACTGCACCCCTTCCAGTGGTTCTAGAATTTTTAGCTAACATTTTTGTCAAGGTGCTAGTTCTTTGAAAAGTCCAACTAGCCACAATTTCTAATCTTCATGCTGGGGTGGATGTGTCTTCATTCCTTTCTCAAATGCGTCTTTCACCTCAGACCTCTGGTCAAGGATCCCATTCCTCCGTGGGACCTCACTTTTGTTGTTGCAGGCATTGGTCTCCTCCCTTTGAACCTCCGCCTTCTCTGGACCTGCAGTTTTTGACCTGGAAAACTGCCTTTTTGGTTGCCATTACATCTGTTAGAAAGAGCTTGGAGTTACGACACCTTTCTATCAAAGTCCCTCATGTGATCTTTCACAAGGATAGTCTTGCTACATACTAATCTGTCCTTTCACCTTAAGGTAGCCTTTGAGGCCAATATCAATCAGACTATTAATTTGCCATTATTTTTTCCGAACTGTCGGAACAAAGGGGAAACGCAAATTACGTTCTTTGGATGTTCACAGGTTGAGATTTTACACAGGACCAAGTCCTTCCACAAGTCTGATTTTTAGCTTTGTGTCCTATGCCAAGCCCTTTTTAGGCAAACCTATTTCAAAAGTGGAGGATGATCTGTCAGGAAAATTGAACTATCGTTTGACCTGATCCATGGCTACGTATGCAGCCTTTTGGTCTAGGGTCTCGGATATTTGTTTAGCTGCTACTTGGGCCTTTTCTCACCTTTATTTCTCATAAGCTGGATTTGGTTTCTATCCTTTGGCTCTGTCGTGCTTTGGAATATCTTTCCATGAGGGTCTCCCAAGGATTATGTAGCTGGGGACTCTGTCCACAGGTTGAAGATCAAAATTAAGTAAACTACTTCAGATAAAGACGTTGTGTACTAGCCATAACATTCCATCAGAGTATCTCTACGTCATTAGTCTTCAACAATCCACACCCCCCCTCCTTATCCTTCAGGATGCTATATGTCCCTTGTTCTGCACTTTCTGTTGGAATCCTTGCTTATGCCAGGACTTTGGGATCTTGTGGTATTTTTCTCTAAGGATGTTTGTGTGGTTGGGTAATTGTTTTATATGTTGGGCATTAAACTCTCTGAAGGGAGACCTAGGACATTATGGGTAGGGGGGAGGATGGAGTTCGGCACTAACTAGAAAATGCGGCTATCTGTTATGGATCAGAGGCCCCACAGGCTGAAGGCAGATGAATTGGAACTATCCATGGTTCTACTGTCTTGTCAGAAGGCAGTAACTTGGACGAAGGAAGCAATTGAGATGGGTTCAGACTACAGACACCACAGAGGGGTCAGCAGCAGAATATTTAAAATGGGGAACAATCCTCAGGCACCCTACAAAACCTGTCTGACTACTTGGGAGCAGGGGGCAGAGAATATGGAGCTTTACAGGAATGTGGGGGGACTTCAGTGAAGCAAGCTAGACAGGAGGAATGGTGCTGGGATTTGGTGATTCTTGGACAGATTATGTAGAGTATGAGAATCCTCTCTCCTCTTCTCAAACCTGTAGTCTAGAGAAGGAATCTGGGTAGAATAAGCAAGGGAATTAATCTGAATCCACCTCCAGAATTATTCAATTCTCTGGGCCTTTCAGGGGGAAGAAGAGGAGTAGGACCTGAAACATCTTGGAGGCCTCAATGGCATTAAATAACCCCTGGATAAAGAGCTGCCACTCATTTTGTGGATCCCTAGAAAAATCTGAGAAGGCCCAAACTCTGGACAGATTCCACAACTGCTTTGGAAACCTTCCCTAAACTGCAGAATCCCTCTACCCCTTGGAAACAGTCAACTGGTTCCCTCAGAACACCTGACATGGGTGCCTGCAATGTCTCTGGATGTGCTGCCTACCAGATCCTCACCACCCTCCAACCCAGATGCAGTAGAAGAATCTGATAAAACTGGGCGAGTCTCCAGTTTCATAACTTCATGAAAAACTGTCACTAGAGGCTGGACAGCAGAAGATTCCAGTCTTACCTTATGCACCACCTTCCCTGATGGCTGATCCTCTGGGCTGGAAGATGCAAGGAAAGAAGGCCTACTACAGAGTTTTGGGGACTTTATGGGGAATCAGTCTCCCACACTGGTTCATAGGTAGGTACTTGGCTATTGGCCCTTTGGCCTATATAAGCCTAGCCAAAATGTACCCTGGCTTTTGCCACCCAAGAACATTTTCCTGTGCCCCTGTCAAGCAGAGCCACAAGTGATTGCTGGGGTGAATTTCCTATTTCCCATCCAATCATCAAGGATTTTTCTTGAGTGCTAATGAGGAGCTCTGACATATATATATATATATATATATATATATATATATATATAGGGTAGTCTGTTCCAGAGTATGGGAAGTCTCTGGGACAGGAGTCTATTTCTCCAGCATGTTATGTTTATTGTGGTGACAATATTTAGTTCCCTATAGCATGTAGCTCGGAGGGATTGGGATTTCATTAAGTGGAGCATGTCCAACAGCTCTGGGTTTGACATAGCTTTGTATGTTGGGCAGAGATCGCCTCTTAAGTGATATGCAACGGAGTAAAGCTGAAGTCCTTTTTTGGAGACTGTCTGCATGGGGCATCTGAGGCCAGTAATCCTCTGAGGTATTTCTGCAGCCTTTTCAGTTGTAGATGCCCCTTTTGGTATTTACCTCATAAGACATTGCACTCCTATAATGGGTCTGAGTGATTAGAGGGAAACTTTACTTTTTTTTTTTTTCTGGATGAGACCTTTTGTGATGTGTGCCACGTAGAAGGATTTCCTGACTTTAGTGGCAAAGTGATTATCAAAGGAGAGACTACTGTCCCTGTGTCCCAAGGTTTTATAACACTTTCATGTTGAGTAGACTACTGCCTATGTGGTAGTTCATGGGTACAGAGTTAAAGGGGATGACAATGCACTTTTTGGCATTGAGCTTGAGGCCAATGCTTTGACACCAGACATTTGTCTCAGTGACATCCTTTTTGTAGGATGTCCACATCGTTAAGAATTTCGATTTTATGGCTCCTAGTTTGCAGTCATCTGCAAACTTCATTAGCCAAAGACCTTCTGTGTTAGCCTGTACTTCAGAGAAGTAGATACCAAACAGGAGAGGACCCAGGACTGAACCCTGTGGTACTCCACTTGTCACTGGTCTGAAGTTGGATTTGGAGTCTGCTACTTTCACAGTGCGAGTTCGGTCAGTGAGCCAATTGGCAACCCATCTTGTGACATGGGGATTTATACCTAGTTAGTGAGTTTATAATCTGAGCGGGGGATGGTGTCTAAAGCCTTGGCGAGGTCTAGATAGGCTGTGTGAACCACCTTGCCCTCATCTAAGAATTCTTTGAAGCAGTCACCAAAGCTAATCGGGTTTAGGAGACATGATCTGCCTTTTACAAACCTTAACTGTGTAGGGTCCAGAGTCTGTAGTTTACCAGTGTCAGAGTTCCAGGATACATTCCATGGCCTTGCAGACCAGGCTCGTCAGGCTAATGGGGTGGTAGTTCCCGGTGTCTGTCATGGCTCCCCCTTTATGGAGTGGGATAACTGTTAGTGTGCCATTCAATGGGGGCACAGCCTGAGGTGAGGCTATTATTGAAAATGGTACTTGGGTGGGGTGCCAGTTCATTCTGTAGTTCGTGTAGAATGCAGCCTGGGTTGTTGTCTGGTCCCACGGATGATGCTGTGTTCTTGGCTTTGGAGTGTGAGGTTTTTACCTGTGCAGCTATGATTACAGGAACTTTGCTTTCTCCTGGAATAGAGATGTGAGAGGGGGGTTAAGTTAGCACTGAACCTGTCGGTTGGTTCTGTATATTTAGTGCCTTTGTGCTGTAACTCAGACCAGGTCTGAGTGCCACTGAGATTCTTGACATAGCTATAGAATGCTTTGTGGTTGTCTTTAGAATCAGATTTTTTTCATAACTAGCTTTGGAGGATTTTGAGGGATCTCTGCTTCTTACGGAGGCTGACCAGAGTTCCTCCAATCGTGGAATTTTACTTTGTTGGGAAAAATAGCATCTTGGTTCTGTTGGGGATAGCACGATCCATGCACTCATAAGTGCTTATAACGTGCATTTGTGTAGGATTCAGCAGTCTTACCTCTATTGTCCATCTGCATGGGTGTTGTGAAGTTTTCCACTTCTGTCTTAAGAAGCATGAAATTGGCTTTGGAGAAATTATTATGGTGGTTTCCCTAATGGGGGTGGGGTGTGGATGTCTAGGGTGATTAGCTTTTGGTAAGAAGATCTGACCAACAAGGAATTGACCTGTGGTGTGGAACACCAGTTGCCCATGTTAGCAATGACCAGGTCTAGGATATTGCTGCCTCTGGGGTGTTGATATGTTGATCCAAGGCATTGGAATTAATTCCAGAAAACTTTGGGCAAAAGAGTTGGTACACTAGTAGTTTTCCAGTTAATGGTGGGGTAGTTGAAATCGCCCATTATTAGGGTGTTGGGTTGTACCCTAATATTTTCCAGTGCATAAAGAAAAGGAGTGGGAATCCTGGGGCATGGTGGGGGGTCTGTAGCAAGCTACAGTTTGGATTGCGATCTTGCCCAGAGTTGCACTTGGATAATCTCTGCATTATGCTGAGCAACTGGCTTGGAGGTGTGGACATTCTTAATGAATATGGACATGCTTCTGCCTTTAGTGTTTCAGTCTGGGTTAGGTGGTAGAAAGGTGTAGTATGAATTATAGCCTGGTAATGCAGGGGTGCTCTCTGGAGCTTTGAACCATCACTGCACAGATGTCTGTTCTCCATTTTAAGGAGTGCCTCGAGTGACTGCATTTTGAGGTTTAGACTTCTAGCATGGAGTAGCATTGCCCTCAGACTTTGCTTGTACCTGTTACAATGGTGAATTTGTCATTTGAACCTTGCCTAAAAAAGCCACTATAGGGGTGGCAAGAGCCTTCGTCAGTATCTGGAATCCCAAGGGTGACTGGTGCAGGCCATCTCTGGAAAAGCATTGTGGTCTGTCGTCATCCCAGGCAGGCAGATACTGGATTCCCTTAAAATGACACCAAAAGCTTGGTCAATTTGTGGAAGTCAATCATTTTGTCCTATTTACTGTATCATTCTGGGTGGCAGGATGCTACTCGGGGCTAGGGTCATACTGGGCTACAAGATCGGAGAGCTCCATGTGTTTCCATGTAGTCCAGGGAGGTACATCTCAGGTCATTCACACCAACATGGACAATGACAGAGTAGTAATTGTACTTGTGGAGTGACCAGAGTGCATCCATTGTGGTGGATCCTGGCACCAGACAGCTGACATTAACTTTCTCCTTGTTTAGCCTAGAGTGGAATATCAGTATGCCTGACTATAGTCCCCTATGATTAGGCTGTTGGATACGTTATGCCTTTTATGGGCTGTGGTCGAGTGGCACACTGAGCTTGTGTGCTATGTCATTTGGGTTGTGTTAGGTTGCTTGCATTTCGGCTTTGGCGATCTATTTGGTCAGATTTTTGAGAGCCTCTGCGAATGTAGGCATGTGTTTTGGTGGTGTAGGTTTGGAGGGACTATGTGATGAGTGGG
Organism: Protopterus annectens; assembly: GCF_019279795.1. Taxonomy (NCBI): domain Eukaryota; kingdom Metazoa; phylum Chordata; order Ceratodontiformes; family Protopteridae; genus Protopterus; species Protopterus annectens. The sequence goes on along the minus strand of NC_056746.1, from coordinate 1,034,192,229 downwards.
GTGTGGTGCAAGTGTTTACCTTCTGTCTAGTGTAGTTTTGGGTGAAGAGAGATTTGCTTCTAGTTTGGCTGTATAAGTGCATCTCACTAGTTGTAGTGTTGGGTGGTAGGAGAGTTGTCTGTGCACATGAGGCAATTGCTGCATTGTCCCAAGATTCGATTCATCAGGTTAGACGGGAGAAAACACTGGAAGCTGACATTTTAGACATGCCTGGATAGGTGCTTTTAGTACTAAAGACTATTCCTCTAGACAAGTGAGGAAAGTTGAGTGCTGTAGTAACTTTTAGCTTATTTAGTGCTTGTGAGTTCTGAAGAAACTGATTTGAGTGTTAAAACTAAAAAAAAAAATGGCTAGTTGTATGGGAATTTGAAGAGCAAACTTTGACTCCGGGATTACTTTAATCCTAGTTAAGTGGGGGGGGGGGGCTTACAAAGTCTTGCATACAGCAAATCTTTATCTGGACTAAACCTGTTACAGGCAAGGGAGGAAACTAGCTTAGACATTTTTAAGTGGAAATGGAGGAAAGCTGGAACAGAAGTTAATTCAAGGTCAATCTGTGTGGGTTGGCCTTTACAAATATTCTCTTAGATTGAATGAACTAATGACACTGAACTGGGAGGAGTGTCCCAGATCAAATATACAGTATGGGCAGGCAACTGCAAAGCCACCAAGTTTTAAGAACTATTACAGCTACTAGCTGTAGCCACTAAACAATTTTAAAACCGGATGACATTAACCCCAAGCAGGACAAAAACAGAGAAAGTTACCAGAACCCCAACTGGATACTTCACTGCAACTTTGAGGACTCCAGCAAACAGGAGTAAAGCAGTGACAGGAATGCAAACAGAAAAATTGTTGAGCTCTCCAGCAAAGTGAGAGACTGATCCGGGTAAAATAGCATTTGGGCTGGGATGGTATGCCCAATTGTCACCTTTATGCCCTACCCTATGCAAGGAGTCTGCAGATGACATTGAGCGTACCTTAATACAATGGTAGCTAGTTTGTTAAACTGGCTGGATGATGGGCTTTGCAGCAGGGGAATCACATTTTGTAAGAAATACTGCAATGGTGAATAGAAGGACATCACAGGTTCCTTTTTCTTTGTGCAGGAATGTTCCTGTATGCCTTTCCACTAATATCCACTGTACTTGGTGGATTCCTTTTGAATCTTCATATTGTGGTGACTCGCTTCTTTTGGAAATTGCCATGGGCAACTACCACAAGCTTCCTCACAGAATGGCTGTGCTCTCAAGAACAAGAATGTTTGCACTCTTGACATTAATCCTGCTTTAACTGCTTGGATGATGTCTTAATTCCTTTAAGCACCTGTTTTCTTAGGATGTGCAGCAGGTACTAATGGAAGAAATAAAGCCTGCTGCTAGAAAACCCATATAGCAAATTGTAAAAGCTTTCTAGTTGGCAACAACACAACCAGCACCCATTCTGGGCTAGTGCTCTGGTTTTACAATATTTCGGCAAGTTACTATCCTAAGGTCTTCCTTATTACGCACTCTCAAGGTTCATTTACTGGCCATTTAACCATGTCTGGCCATGGTTCCTTCTCTTACAAGGGAGTCTGTCAGTGTTCTTAAAGTGGATTGCATAAGATGCTTCCAAGTAAACCAGTGGCCCCTCTAAGATCTTAATTTCTAGTTGGAGAAACTAGCACTTGCTCCATTTGAACCAAGTACTCTGGCTAACTTGAGATTCTTAACATAAGACAAATGTTCTGCAAGAAGGGTATTGGAGTTACAAGCTTTTCTGATTCAACCCTGCTTAATTTTCCTCACGGATGGGGTCTCTTGAGAAATTATCCTTTTATGTCTGAAGTGGTATAGATTTAAGACCAACTATCAATCTCCCTGTTGTCTTTCTTGAACCTAGAAGTAAATGGAGACAAGGCAATACCAGAGTCATCTGCACACCAAAGGTGTGATCTTGACAGAACTAAGTTTTTCAGATCTTTTTATAAACTGTTCATTTTTTGGGTAAGAATGGGAAACCCATGTCAAAACGTAACAATTTACAGTTTGTTCAGTAGTCCTATCTCACCTTCATTCTTGCATATGTGATTGGAGCTAATCCTCTGCTCTGTCTGTTTGCAAGCTGGGAGTCTTCTAGTTGGATCGTGGCTAGGTAGGTATCCCATGGTGCAACAGTACAATCCCCAGATCTCATTTGCAGCGTCTACTAGTTTGGTTGTGGTTTTTTTGCTGTGGCTAAGTTTTGCATTTACTTTTTCAAATTTTTTTTGGGACTTTTCTTTTACTTTAAATACAGTAAGTTTTTTCTATTTTAGTCAGTGTAGTTTGCTATTGGAATACTTAATCTTATAATTGTGCCATTTGGTGCAATCCTTGGCCTTTTTGACTGCTTAGTATTGGTATCCTGTGTGCTGGTTTTTAGTCTAACAGAGCGCAGAAGGCACCTACAAGTGTGTTAGTAGGCATAAGTCAGGTTTTGTGGCAGTTTCCGCTTGTTGCATTATCGTTAACAGAATGAGGTTTTGTTATTCCTTGGTCATAAGTCTGAGTTTTTGCAGATCCCCACTTGTTTCATTGGTTACTGTTAACAGAACTATGTTCTGTTTCCCTGTTAGTATGTGAAATTCTCTGCTTACTCTAACTGTTTTAGTTGGAAGACCTAGTTTCTCCGATTGTTTCACTGTTGCAGTCCTCGCATTTGGTTTATCTGCTTGCAGTAGCTCTGTCGGCCTGATTATCAAAGTCTTGGGTCCTGCGTCAGTTGTGGTTTCATCTTCCATGATGTCAGGTAGTCTGGGTATAAAGCATGCAGCTGATGCCATTACATCAGTCTCTTGCCATGCAGTGCCAGAAGCAGTTCACAAGTGCCAGTCGGCTGACTCCTGAAATTTTTGGTTGAGTTTCAGAACCAGTCTTCAACTAAAGCCAAGTACCCCATTGGGGAAACCTTTTTTGTTGTTTTTTTTTTTATTTCTTGCTCTAAACTGTCAAGCCATTGTATTTCTTGTGGAAAGCAAATACCTCATTAAGTTTTTCATTTGTACTGTATTCCTTGCCTAGGCTCTGACCACGACGTACCTCGCTGTTGGTTTTGTGCCTTAATTAAGCTAACTATTCGGTATAGTTACACTTCTAAATGTTTTGGTACTCTGTTCAATTACCCAGATATGGCTTTGGTAAGCCACGTTCCGAAAAAACGCAAAGATAAAGCCAGGCTGCCTAGGTCCAAAGCTGCCGATGACACTTCTAAGCTAGTCACCAGTACTCGGTGAGGTGCTTTTGCAGCCCCTGATACCTGCTACTTCAGATTCTCAGGCCTCTACTGACTCCCATTTGGGCATCTGGTATGCCGTGAGATGCTTCAACTGTGGAACCTGCGGATGTCTCTACCTTGGGTCTGGAGCAGCTGTGCAGGCACCAGCTTCTGAGGGGTGTATTCAGGCCTACTGACTTGCATATTGCATTTCAAGGCCTAAAACACTATCCATGCCTAGAAATCAGATGCCCAGACCGCATGGTCAGGCCTCTATGCCTAAAAAAAAAAAAAAATGGCTGAAGACCTTATTACTTAACCAGGGGAAGCCAACCTTCCCCCTCTGAAACCTAGGTCTGAATTTGCTTATGATTCTATCAGGATTCTGAAATTTATCTCTGACCAGGATTTACCCTTGTCTACCTATGAGGATTCTGATGCAGAGGACTGTATTCCCTCTGCTTCCCCTCAAGAGGATTTCTCTTGGTGAAACCTTGCATACTCTTGGGGAGCATTTTCGCTGGGGAAGCCAGGATTACTCCTCTCAAAAGAGGCTTGGGGATTTCTTACGCCTGCCCCAACACAGGCTGTTGGCTATACCTCCTGTACTGGACATTGTTGATGCCTTTTCTGAATCTAGTTTGGCCCCTGACTCCTTACCAAAAAATCTTGCTGTGGATCTGGAGATTTCACAGGGACCCAAGGGCATTAAGGCTACTACTGCCAAAAATCCTACCCCCTCTGATAGAGATCAGCAGCATATTATTGGATTGTACAAGGTAATGGTCAGTAGTACGTAGTCTGTGGACACTATTTTTAAAGTTCTTTGAATGTGTTTGTGGAGAAAATTATTCCTGACTGTTCTGAAAATAAGGATTTACAGGATTTAATGCATTCTGCTGAGCAAGTTGGAAAACCTACTCTGCAATGTGGTTTTGAGAGGCATCTTGCAGGTCTGCTGTCACTGGGTCTGTACTTAAGAGGCATGCTTGGCTTAAGGAGCAATCTTTGCCAGATCATGTTGAAGCTAAATTGCTGGATGTTCCCTTAAACCAGGGCCACCTGTTTGGCAACAAAGCAAAAGTAGTACTTAAGATGGAGGAAAAAGCTAAATCTATGCAAACTGTTAGATTTCTTTCAAGTTTAGTAGGCATTGGCCTTCTAAGAATTGGTCCTTTCCTGCCTCTTCCAGGCCTTCCCAGTCCAAACCCAGAACCAGCAGAACACCCAGGCTTCAGTCCCAACGTACACACATGACTAAGTAGTGGGGGGGCTCCCTCTTCCAAAGCAGGGAGTATTAAGAACCCCCCATGGTAAACTGTCTCAATGACTTAACTTTAAAACTTCCAAGCCCTTCTCAACTGACTGCTCCTTTAGGGGGAAAGATTGCTCTGCAGGCAAAAAAAAATGGGAACTCATTACCCAGGGCAAATGGGTTGTAAAAATATAGTTTCCCAAGGATACAAATTCCACTTCCACACTTCACCAACCCCAAACTGTTGGCCAGATCTACCCCCAAATCAGTGGGCAGAGGCCCAAAAGCAAGTTCTCTCAAGTATAAGGGCTGTTCAGACTGTCCCAGAAGAGGAAAGGGGACAAGGTTTCTACTAAGGACTTTTCCTGGTGCCCAGAAAAGACAACTCTTGGTGTCCTATCCTGGATCTCAATAACCTAAACACTTTTTTGATTTCGAAATGGTAACTCTTCCACTTGCTTTGTATGCTGGGCAAGGATGCCTGGTTGGCAACACTGGATTTAAAGGAAGCCTACCTGCACATCCCAATCTGGGAATCTTGCAGAAGATACCTATGCTTCAAAGCAGGTTACATGCACCATCAAATCTCTGCACTGTCCTTTGGCTTATCTACTGTGCCCAGGGTATTCACAAAGTGCCTAGCTCCAGTCATTGCATTTTGCAGGCAAAGAAATATTCAAATATACCCATACCTGGACGATTGTCTAATTCAGGCAGAAAGCCAGGACATACTTTATAATCATCTGGCGTTTGTACAAAAGGTGCTAACTTCTCTGGGGTACACACAAACTAAAAGAAATCACATCTTGTACCTTGCCATCAAATTGTTTTCCCTTCCCAGATGGCTTTCCTCACACCAGAGAAACCAAATTTGACGGCCTACTTCAAACTAATGGCCACAAATACCCTGCTATCTGCAAGACAAATACTGCAATCCTTCGGGTTCGTGGCCTGCATTCTCCTAATTCCATGTGAAAGATTGCATATGAGGAAACTACAATGGTATCTAAAGCCTATGGTGTCAGCATTCTCTGGATCTGGAAGCTGTGATTCCTATCATACCTTGCCTGCAGTAGTTCCTTTGGACAGAGGCCTGCCACCAAAACAAGGGATTGCCATTCACTCTGCCCCCTGCTGTCCAAACTCCAACAGATGCGTTGGACTATATATGGATGGGGGGCTCACTTGGCAGGGAAGTGCATTCAGGGCAAATGGAACCCAAGTCAAATGCACCTGCATATCTATCAAAAAGAAATGTTAGCTGTACAGAAGGCTCTGACAGCCTTCAAGGACCACATTCTTCCAGGATAATTGGTTAAAGGTGGACAACACCACTTGTGGTACATAAGCAGGGGGGAACCCTCTCATACCCTCTCTGCAGACTAGCCATGGCTCTGTGGAACACAGCCTTGAGGTACCAAGTACACTTACAGGCTCAATTCCTGCCAGGAAAGCTAAATACACTGGCAGACGAACTAAGCAGAAATTTTGTGCACCCACACGTGTGGAAACGAACCAAAGACACCCAACATGTTAAACAGTGGAGGAGCCCAGAGATGGACCTGTTTGCCTCTCCCCAGAACTACCAATTGGAGAAATTCTGCACAAGGACTCCCCCCAAACAAGCTTGAAAGTGGATGCCATGTCTTTCACCTAGAAAAATGTTTGCCTTTCCTCCTCTGCCTCTCCTCTCCAAAGTACTACTAAAGATCAAAAGGGACAAAGAAACGATACTGATTGCACCAGACTGGCCACGCCAACACTGGTACTCCCTCTTGTGCAGTGTCACTGCTGGCACCATGGCACCTGCCTCAGACCCCTACTCTGCTGTCCTAGCAGGAGGGCCAGATTCTGCACCCTCTGCTGCAAACCCTGAACCTGGCTACCTGATCTCTCCGTTACCATCCCTTAGTAAACAAGTGTTGGATGTCATTCTGGAGGCAAGGAGGCCTAGTACTAGAAAATCTTATGCTGAAAAATGGAAAAGATTCTGTTCATGGGATCAAACTCTGGGGATGGGCTCATAGCCCAATTTACCACAGATTCTTCAATAACTGAGATGCTTCAAAAGCGCCTTTCCTTTTCCTCCAAAATTCATGCCTCAGCCATTTCATCTCATTACAACACAGAACCACCCCTCTTCTCTCATACACTGCTCAAGCAGTTCCTCAGAGGGGCCAAGACCACCCAGGAGAGCCCAAACTCCAGTCTGGGACCTTAACTTTGTACTGGAAAAATTCACTCTACCTTGTTTTGAGCCAGCTGCAAGTGCAGAGCTGAAATTCCTTTCTTGGAAAACAGACTTCCTTTCACCCATCACTTCAACAAAAGGGTGTCTGAATTACAGACCCTTGTGAAAGTGGAGCCTTGTCTTTCTTGAGGACAGGGTGTCCCTCCGGACCAATCTCTCCATGCTGAAGGTAGTATCCAGTGTGGCTCTTAATCAGTCCATTCATTTGACAACCTTTTTCTAATCCACAGAACAAAGGGGAACATTTACGGCACTCCTTAGATGTGCACAGACAACTTAAGATTTTACTTGGACAGGACTAAGCCTCTTAGGAAATCCTGAACAGCTGCTGGTGGCATTTGTTGCAGGGGCAGAGGGGAAGGCCCTTTTAAAGTATCCACATTTCTAAGTGGATAGGCCATTGCATTCATTTCTGCTATAAGCACCATGGAAAACCTATCCCTCGGGGGATAAGACCACATTCAAACAGGGCTACATCTACCTCTACAGCCTCTCAGAGGTGTCCCTACCAGGGACATCTTAGAAGCTACCTGGAGTTCTGTACATTCGCCAAGCATTACCATTTGCCAATTTTATCTAAATCCAGAACTGGCTTTGCCACTGCAGTCTTGCAGGGCCTTAAAGCTGGTCCTAATGCTATCTAATTTCCTCCTCCTCTCCCTAGCTTTGGGAGTCTACCCAAATGTGTGTGGGTTTTTTTTTTTTAATGCTTAAAGCTTTTTGGTGTATTTGCTTTTTTGTTGGTGTTACCTTGTGTATGTATGTATCCCATTAGGGGGACACCTGAATGTAATGTAATGGCGTCGGCTGCATGCTTTCTACCCCTGACGTCATGGAAGATGAGACTGCAGTTGACGCAGGACCCAAGACTTTGATAATCAGGCCTGCTGAGGGCTACTGCAAGCAGGACCCAAGACTTTGATAATCAGGCTGACTGAGGGCTACTGCAAGCAGATAACCCAAATGAGATGACTGCAACAGTGAGTACATTCTTAACATCTACATTTATGGTGAGCGTATATAACTGTACTTTTCCCCTTCCTGCCCAGGCTAGGCCCAAGTTAGACTACCTATTCCTCCCTCTCTGTGTAAGGATCATAAGCAGTCTGGCTTTAAGACTTGTATTAAATGTTCACGGAAGATGTCCATAACGGATGGCTACAGTAACTGCATTTACCGTTTGGCCATCTATTTACAGAAGACTTGTTTATCTTGCCATGCTTTCAGTCCTAGGGTGTTGCAAGAGAGGAAAAACAAGTTCATCATAAAAGGTAGTCTTAAACCTTCCTTTGAGGAAGATCTGTCTAGCTCTTCTTCCAAATCTACAAAAGTAAAGTCTAAGTCTTCTAGGAGGCCCTCCCTGGCACTGGCTTGTGTTTCAGAGCCACCTCTTAAAAATCACCAAATCAGAAAAGTCCACTGTCTCAATGGCTCCACTGAGTTCGGGCCAGACTGAGAGGAGTACTGTGATTTACAGGGTCTGTTCAAGTATTTCTGAGCCGACCGCTGAGACCATTTCATGGAGCCAGTCTGTGGATCCTTTACCGGTCCTCCCCTATATTGAAGTGTCCAGTATTGCAGAAATCCCACTCCTCCTCTGTCATCCAGGTGTTTATCAGAAGAAAATTTGGATAGGTTAGTGCTGAGACTCATCTGCTTTACCTAAATTGTCGTTGGCTCCGACTGTTCCGGAGCCACTTGAGTTGAGTCCCCTTCGAGCATTCATCCTCTCAGCCATTTTGGTCTTTCAGAGCCAGAGTATTTGGTACCACTGGTGGAGCCTTCGGCTCCAGCTCCCCCTGTGGCTGTTTCGAAGCTGAGTTCTGCTGTGACACTCAGTGCTGTCCGTAGTGTCTAGGAGGTGAAGCTTCCCTAGTTGGCCCCGACGGGGATGCTTTGAACTGAACTTCGGTTCCGAGTATTCCTCTCGGTGCGTTGGCTAGGGCGTGTTTGGATCCTGTGGCCATCTTGGAGCTGATGGCTCTAGAACTGACTGCATCCTTGGAGCCGAGGAGGTCTTCAGCACCGGAGAGGTCTGCATTCATGATTGTGCTGTCCAGATAGTTGGCTCCTACCAAGGGCACTGACGCTAAGGAACCTACTTCTCTCTTTGCTCATACTCTCTCCTTGGACAGCAGAGATCCTCAGGAGCCACCGGCTGATGGCCTCTACTCTTCCGAGACCTCCCCAGAATATCCTGAGATGCCCCCATGTAAGAGGAAGCATGTTTACTTCCAGGATGTTTCTGACCTCTGACAACTCAAGGAGTCAGAAGGGTCCCACAAGTCGTCCTATGTCTCCTTCATAGACATCCTGGAGGTCCTTAAACAGAGTGGCTGCCCACTGTCACCCCTTCTGAGGAGTCTGTGTACCTGAAGGCATTTGGGTCTCTTGTCTCCACCCTTTGAACTGATTGAGCTAGTTAGTCGGAAGGTGTGGGACACTCCTGATGCTGTGGAGCCAGTCCCCAGGAGACCGAATAAGTTTTCTGCACCCCCAGAAAAGGATTTTTTGTTTAAAGGTGTTCCTGTAGATGCCGTGGTGGTGGCGGCCACTAAGGAGCTAGCTGAGACTACTTCTGTTCATCCTCCGACTCTGTCTCTAACAATGGACAGATGATGGAGAGATGCGGGAAGTGTATCTTCAGTGACATTTACCCTTGCATTGCTGAACTACCTTACTTCACGAGGCTTCAGAGAGCTCTCCTTGGAGTTAGATTCTCTACAAGGTACATGTACTGAGGGAGTCTGACAAGGTGCCTGCACCGTTGTCCACGCCCCCTTCGGTTCCTCATTGTTTGGACCCGGGGTAAAGGACACTCACCCGGTGCAAGCAAGAAGGAAAAACACACTGCCATGGAGTACGTTTTACTGTTCCCTCTAGACAATACCCCAAGGGTCAGCGGGGGTGGTAAGATGTGGTTCAAGAAGTCCCAGAGGCTTTTCCAGGATGCACAGGGTGACTCCTTCAGAGGCAGAGGAGGAGGAAATGGTAGAAGTCGCCTTAGAGGCAGGGACGGTCTGCAAAACCAGGGCGGTCACCATTTCTTTCAGGGCCAGCCTTACCAGTGCTCCTGATGTAGGGCCTGACGTCTTCTCTGGGGCCGGTTGGGGGTTGCATTTCTTTGTATTCAGAAGCCTGGCTGGGTATCACTCGACTAGTGGGTAGAAAGAATTTATTACCAGAGGTTATGTCCTACACTTTTTTTTTTTTTCTCTCCCACCCTTTGTTCCCAGGACTATCCCCTATGTTCCACCAAATCACCAGGATCAGGCAACTGTGGAGGTAGTAAAGTTGCTGTCCTGTCCAAACCGTCCCAGCAGACCAAACAGGATCCGAAACTTACTCCAGATTCTTTTTTTAGTGCTAAAACTTAACAGGGGACTGGAGGCCCATTCTGGACCTCAGACTTGAGCAAATCGGTAAAAGAAGACAAGTTCTGGATGGTGACACTGCAGTCTATATTCCCGTTGGGGAAAGACCATTGGATGTGCTCAAGATCTCGAGACGCCTACTACCACAAAATGGACAGTGTCTGAGTCCTCTACGCTTCCAGCTGGGAGCCAGTCATTACCAGTTTCGTGCTCTGCCCTTTGATCTCACCACAACCCCCTGGGTGTTCACCAAATGTATGGCAGTAGTGACAGCTCACCTGAGACATTGAGGATTCCAGGTTTCCATATCTGGATGACTGTCTCTTGACCGCCCCCACCAGGCATCTACTTCAGACCAGGGACGCTACTCTTCAGCTTTGTGCGCAGCTGGGAATTTCTATCATTTGGGAAAAATCTGCCTTATTGCCCTCTCAATCTGATTTTTTTTATATAGGTGCAGAGATGGAGACACATGTTGGCTTGTCTTCCTGCTGAAAGGGCACAGAATCTGGTTCTTCAAATTTGACTTTTTTACCCTTATGAAAGGTCAAAGCCAAGATTATTCTGTAGGTTCTACGGGCCATGGCTTCCACCAAATTTCTAGTGCCACTAGCCAGGCACATGAGATTTCTTCAGTGGCTCCTGTCGTCCCAGTGGTCCTTTCAGCACCTACCATTATCACATTCTGCTGACAGAATCTTGCAAGAAGGACCTCCTTTGGTGGACATTAATCAGTTAACCTCGGGTACTTCATTTGTTCCTCACCAACCCATTGTCACTGTGACCACAGATGGGGGGGGGGGTGGGCATTATATCGGCAGGACTGTCCCAGGCACATGCAAGATCACGAGGCTCCCCTGCATATAACGTTCTAAAGAGGGTGGTGCTCCTGGCATTGCAAGCACTCCATGACCTTCTGCCTCTGGGGATGATTGCAATACATTCAGACATGTCGGTAGTATGGTACATCAAACAGGGTGGAACCAAATCTTACCCACTCTGTCGGGAGGCCATACGAGTTTGGAAATGAGCAATACCTTCTCAGCATTTTCTGATGGCAATGCACAGGGACAACTAATGTGATAGCAGACTTGCTCAACTGGGCAATCCTGATGCCTCACGAGTTTGAAACAGCGGAACAGACTTTCCGCAGAATGTGACAACCTTGCTGCTATCTCTGCCAGCCCAATCAATGCCAAATGCAGCAGCTACTTCTCCCTCATTCCCCCTCCAGGGGAGTCAGAGATGAATCTGTTCGCGATTGGCCCCTGGGTCTCCTGTATGCTTTTCCTCCCTTTCCTCTCATTCCCAAGCTTATTCAGAAAGCAGAACGACTGAGAAGCAAACTTATCCTCTCTGCACCTTACTGGCCTAGTCTGGTTTGGTTCCCCTTCCTTGGGCCTCTTCTCCTAGATGGTCCTTAGATTGTGGACCCAGTTCTAGACCGGTTACTCACATGTCAGGTTCGCTTCATCCCTCCTTATACACCCTCAATTTGACAGCGTCGCTGATACAGTTCCATCCCTAGTCAGGCTTCATGACTTCTCACTCTCCGTGACTCATATCCTTGTGTCTTCTCATAAGCCTTCCACTAGATTATATTCCAGTAAATGGAGATCTGGGCAGAGAAAATGAATGACCCTTAAACTGCCTCCATTCCAGTGGTTTTGGAATTCCTGTCGCTTTTTCACCAGGGATCTGCAGCTGCCACAGTTCAGGTGGCAGCGATTTTCAAATTTTTATCTAGGCTTTCAAGATTCTAAGCTGTGCAAAACTTTCCTTAGAGGTGCCACTTTAAGACCCCCCCCCCCCTTCAAGAACCTGTTGCCTCATGGGCTTTAATTAACTTCTCCGCCCTTCTCATTCATCTTCTTTGAAATTCCTGTCTTGGAAGACTGTTTCTGGTGGCTCACATCAGATGGGTGTCAGTGTTGCAAGCATTTTTCTTAAGGGTGTTTTTTTTTATCTGATTTTTCACAAGGACAGGGCTAATCCTTCCCATGCCACCTTGAATCGATCCATATAACTTCTGGTGTTCTTTCCAAATCATTCCAAAGCAGCTGAATACAGGTTTCACCAGCTGGATGTCCATAGACAGTTACATTTTTATTTGCACTAGACTAAGGAAATCAGATCAATTATTTCCTTCTCCAAATCTGAGGCTTACCAGTTTCCAAAGTAACACTCTAATTGGATTTCTAGCTGTATAGCTTACATTTACAACTCTGAGGGTAGACCTTTACCCTTTAAATTCAAGGCTCACTGTCAGATCTTTGTCTACCTCTGCAGCCTTTCAGGCCAAGGTCCCACTTGATTGTGCGGCAGCAACGTGGGCTACCCCTCACACTTTATTACAAATTGGATTCTACCTCCAGGGGTAGAGCATAATTTGGTTCCTCGGGAGTATTTTTTTTTTTTTTTTCCTTGAGCCACCCAAGAATAAGGCGCTAGGGACGCTGTCCCATATGTAAGAATGAAGGCAAGAGGACTACAGAACATGAAGTTATGTACTCACCATAACGTTCCATGTTTGTAGTCCATCTCTTCCTTCATTCTTACAAACCCAGCCTGGAAGTACCTGGTGACAGAAAAATATTATCCTTTTTTTATGGAGACATTTTAGTATTGGCTTTTGTATGTTCTCTCCTAGTTAGCAGCAAACACGATCTGGGGATTGTACTGGTGCACCATGGGATACCTACCTAGCCACGAGCCATCTAGAAGACTTCCAGCTTGTAAATAGGCTGAGTTGGAGCAGAGGATCAGCTCCAATCCCATATATAAGAATGAAGGTGAGATGGACTACAAACGTGGAACGTTTTAAAGCTATTGTTTTGTTTATACTCAATAACATCTCTCTTCCAGATAAGAGACCCACTCTACCAGGGCCTTGCCTTTATGGCTTTTGGAAAGTTGATTCTGCAAGTATTAAAGAAGCTGCTATTTGGTGATCTTGCAAAACACTAAGCGGTTTCTCCAGGTCTAGTTTAAGCTTTTAGGACCTTTCTCCTTCCACCTCCCAAATAGAAATCTATGATCATTTCTCCATATAGTTGAGGCTACTGTCGCAATGCTCAATGTGAATAACTTGGTACAGTTGGTTAAGGCTAAGTGTAACATAACAGATGTCAGAATGATCCCCCTTGTTTGGGTATGTTTATTATGCCAGGGGGGGTGGACATTTTTGTCCCTTAATCTTCCAGGGCACATGAAAGGTGCACCGAAGCTTTTGAAGCTGGCATTTGGCAGGATACGACCACCTATAGCTAAGGCTACTGCAGCAGCAATGCAAGTTCAACTTGACAGTTTTACTTTCCTTGCATGGGTAGCAATCTTTCTGGGCCCTTGAATAGGGGCAGTAATGTGCAGAGGCCATTCAGTCCCTTTCCATGCCCAGCAGGCCAAATCCTTACCTTTTCCATACTTTCCACTTGTAGTAAGACTAGACATGCTCTTACTTTCAAGCAGAGTGCTATGCAAGAGGTCCCACTAATCTAGAAAATATTACTACAGGTTCTTTCGTACCATTTCCATCACTTTTCGAGAAACTGTATTAAACTCTCCTTTTGAAGGAGCTTTCTTGCTCTTGCCAATGATCAGCTTCCCTCCATGCATTCCCCTTGGTGTATACCTAGTATGTTAAATGAGCTGTCTGGAAATGCTCATCCAAGCAGCCATGAGGATTCTTTGTCCTGCCTTCATCTGTGCCTTTACTTCAGTTTCTGGTGGTGTACATCTGCCACTGACCTAGTTAAGTCTGGCTTGATAGCTTTGTGTCAAGCTCCTAAGCACATCTCTCTTCTCCTAGAACAGGTAAGAGGAAGACTGCTAATTTCCTGTTCTCATCCTGTCTTTTCTAGTTCCTGAATTGCTACTCTTGACACTGTTCATGGTCAGGGTTTTATTCCTCTAGTCAGAGCCCAGTTAAGATGCCTAGTAAACTTAAATGTGTTAACTTGTGTGATTTGAACTGTCTTGTTAACTGGAAAAAGTATACAACATCCATGCTTAGACTGCTAAATATGGTCACTAATTGGATGAAGTTGTCCTCACTAGTGGCATGAATCTTGTTGGCTTTGTCCTCTATTTTCTAAGCCTGTTTTTTATTTTCTTCATTTTCTTGGTAAAGTCGGACCATTGGACTGTTATCTTCTCCAGAACTGGTAGTCTTAACACCATGATCTCCATTATATTGGTCTTATTTACTGTATGTGTGTACATGTGTCTAGGTATTGGCATTAATGGATGTGGGGCAAGACCTCTTGCGTAACTTGGTGTCTCACATAGTGATGCAACATTTTCACTCTAGAATTTCAATTCTAGGACTGTTAGACCCCAGGAACAAACTTGTATTTAAAAGGGCTGTTAAGTGATCCTGTGACTTCCAATGAAGGACCAATAAGGTGAAGAAAAGAGATGTATTGAGGGGAAACTGCATCCAGTCTTAGAGCATCAATCCCAAGACAAAAAATACCTAGGCTAGTATCCTTTTTGTCAACATTCATGACCTTCAGGCCGCCTTGCTTCTCCTTTCCACCCAAGTATCTTACAAAATAGGAGAATACAGTATTGACAGACTCTACCCATTCCAGTGTGAAGCTTTCGACTCCTGAGTGGTCAAGGTTCTTGTCCTTGCTATCTGTTTCTGCTGCATCCTCTGCTTCCAGACCTTTCTGGAGCACCACTCATTTGGACTTGGATAGGATGACTGCTTTTATACTGGCCCAACCTCACTTGTATGTCCTATAGTACCCTAGATACAGCTGGAGCTAAGACTACACCGCATTCCTTCAGCTTCAGTCATGACCTCATATGAGCCTGCTGATTTTTTTCCTTTATTTGCAGTATTTTGGCCATGGGACTCCTACGACACCTGGCTTGGAGTCAAAGGGGGAGGTGTACAGTGGACTGTCAGTACTGGTCATTCCTCACATCTTCCATGAGGAATGTTGCCAGCAAGCAGTCCCGCCTTTTTCCCTCAAATATATGAAGTGATGGCTCCAGTCTCACCAGTGAAATGGCTGCTCTTGTTTGCTCCCTGGGAAAAAGGAGTGGGCCCCCCTTTTGCTCCTCTTCCTCTCTGCCTGGCTGTCAGTACTGGGGCTGTGGCATGCACCCTGATAACTTGGGCAACAGTAAGAGTTCCATCTGTCTGTGCCACTGACAGGCTACTGCCTGCTCTGAATTCAGTTTTTCCATCTTGAAATTCTCTTACTGGTGGCAGTTACATAGGGTAGAATTTGATTTATGCTCCTTGTTGAACTTTTTTGCTTTCAGAAGGAAGGGGGTGACACTTCAGTTAACTGTACACAGAAACGTGGCCTTTTATTTGCCTGTAATATTCTAACCTTGGGATCCTCCATCCAGTCTGAGGAATGAGCAGCTCTTCCAATCAGATATTGGTTTGATAGTACTCCTTGCCTCTCACTTCAGTGAGACTCCCATGAAGTACTGATGCTGCTCATGGACCTAGAATAGAAGCTTTCTGTTTTCTGCAGTCACATATCTATCACATATAACTACTTTCTGCTTAAAAAAAATCTCTCTGGTTTCTTTGGCATTGGTGTCATTTTGTCACTTTTCAACTTGGTATTCATCTTCCTATCTGTTTTGTGTGCATCTGTTTTGTATGTTTGTATAGCAACTGTGGCATCCCCACTCTGGGCAAGTAATCAAGGAGCCTGAATCCTCACCACTGACACTTGTGAGGGTTGTTCACTTTGAACAGAAATTGTTAACTCCCAGTATTTCCAGATGGAGTTCTCTGCATGAAGTACATTTTCCCTTAAGAGCACACGGGGAGCACTCATTGGGGACCTGGAGGGAGACAGAAATCCAGATCCCGAACTAAGACCACTTGTCGCTAGTCTAGTTAGGATAAAACAGACCAACATTCATGGGTTCAGTTCAAGCAGCTTTATTACACACACATCAGGAGTGAAGCTTTGTAACTTAAAACTTAAACTTATAAACTTGCTACCACACGTGCCAAACTTTTGGCTGTTGTCAAAATGGCACTGCTGTATGCACGTGGTCACTTTTTTATATGAACATGCACACATCTGGAAATGCTTAAAGATGCATACACATGCTCTGATCTACATCCTCCCTCTGAGAAATAGTCCATACATGAAATGGCAGTCAATGACATGCAATTATACAAAATTTCACACACACAATTTTGTCCAGATTTTACACTAGGTCTAGAAATGCGACCTGCTCGTGTAACAAGAGTTAGAATTGGATCTTGCAACAGGGTCTGTCTTAAGGAATGTTCAACTTTTAGGACCACTGGGACCTCATCAGGAATGGGAATGAATACTGAGATGTTCTTCAGTACGAACATTGTCAGGGTTGTTCTGAGATCTAGAGTCTGTATCACAGGGTATGATGCTGCAATGGCATTTTTGATGCAATAAGAGGTCTGCAGTTTCTCCTGTACTCTCTACCCTCAGATTCCACTAAGCAGAGTCTTGGCTCTGCACATATACTTCTCACTTGACCAATTTGATCAAAGCCTTTCCCTGTTTGCATCCTCACTGTCTGTCGTTTTAACGGATGAAGAAATCTGCTAGTTTTTATTATAACTGGACTTCTGCGAATAATGCTTTTTAAGTTGGGCTTAGTGCTCTGTTTTTAGCATTAGGCAACAGCAAACTAAAAATGGGCAAGGTTGTTCTGGTTTGCCTAAATAGAAGTCTCTGAGCAGGCGCGCCAAATAGGTTGCCATGGGGTATATTTCTGAGTGAGTATATTCAAGAAGGTATCAGTATTGTCATACTTTGACCTCTAGTAATTACTTTGCACTCTACTGCACATTCAGCAAGGCTGGAAGTAGGAACACTAACATTTGGACCTTTGAAAATAATACCATCTTCCCATCAGCATCTCCCCTCTGTATGGAAAGTAAGGTTGCACTGCTGGTGGTCCCCAGGATTACATGACTGCCATTCAACATTGATGAAGTGGTTGAGCTTTTGCAAAATTGGATCAGTCTTTATGATCTCTTATCTCATGAAGTCCCATGGTAGAAAAATTATGCACTTCATGACAGTCCTATTTCCCTCTATCAAGCTGTTCTGTGGTATTGCTGGGCAATATGAATAAGTTATTGGCTACATAAAGAAATTTACCCCTTGTATAGACCATGTTGAGATTGTACTTTTCATTCTTTGTAGTCTTGATAGTGGAATGCATAGGCTTCTTAAAAATGGTGATTAGAGGTTGACTCGTTTCTGTTTGGATAGCTCTGCCATAAATATAATCATGGAACTTTGAACATGCAAACACAATTGCCAAAAGTTGGTTCTTAAAATTGAGCATACTGCAGCTCCGCTTGCGTAAGAGTTCTAGATGTGTAGGCAACAGGTCTGCCCTTTTGAAGAATAACTGCATCAAGACTGAACTTTGAAGCATCACAAGAAAACTACTGGTTGTGACATAAGTGATAACAAGCATTAAGATACTGCTTTTTGAGGTTATGAAATGCTCTGGTGTTCTAACCATGACTAGACAACATTTTTGTGTTGGTGCTCTCAAAGGTGTTAAACTCACTAAAGTCTGGGATAAATTTAGTATGGTCAACAAGAAAATGCTGTAGGTCTTGGGCATTTGTCTAGAGCTGGCATCTCAAGAATGGCTGCTTGCTTGAAAGGGTCTGGTTATAAGTCTGGTCATAAGCTTGTACTGGTAAATAAATGACCTACATATGTAACTTCTGATCTGAATTTGCATTTTAGAGCACTGAGGTTTAAATTCACTTCACGTGCTCTGTCCAGAACTTTCTTGAGGTTTCTGTCGTGCTTTGCTTCACCATTGTCTCCAACCAGTAAATCTCCTATTACATGCCGGTAGCCTGAAAAAGTTTCTTCCATTGTACGTTGGAAGACTTCACTGGCAGAATTTAACCAAAAGGCATCCTGGGGAATCTATCTACCAAATGGGGTACTGAATGTGCTCTGAAGATTTGCGATCAAGCATTACTTGCCAAAATTAACTTTGTGTATCGAAGACAGAAAAGTGCGTTTGGCATGAGGGTGGCAATTTCCTCGACTGTACATGCAGGATGATGAGGTCTTCTTAAAGCCTTGATATGTTTTCCCATTCTTGATGGTTGGGTTTGGAACAGAGCATCAGTTCTCACTTGGCCACATACTAAAGCTCTGTTTTACTGGCTCGAGTCTATACCCTATCCCATGATGCTTAGCAATGGTTACCTAGGTCTTGTTTGCTGGTTTGGGATTGCTTTTTATTGGCTCTGGCTAAGTCTTAAAAAAATATAATCATAAAATCAATCTTCTTGGAGTAAAAACCTTTCTCTAGTTCATTCCGAAGTAGCTTACCCTCTTGTTTTTCGCAGGCTTTTAGTATTGGTTGTGTGGGCTGTTTCATGCCTCTTCCTCATTTAACTTTTAGTTTGTCCTGAAGGAATCCATTTAAGAGGGTTCATTTTTTGCCCCCTTTGTTTTAGCCTGTTTTTAGAGGGCTCCCTTCCCCTTTTTACTTCCATTTTTCTGAGGTTTCGTGGAGAAGTTTCCTCTGGCTAGAGGAGATTGTTTGTTTTTTTTAAGTTGGAGACCTCTCCTCTAGAGTCTCTCCCCCCCCCCCCCCTATTAAAATAAAAAAAAAAAAAAAATTCTGATTGTGTTTTGTGCCTTACTGTACTGTGTTAAGGCTGCACCTTTTTGATAAGCTTTCTTCATAGTACTAATCCTCAGCATTTCTAAAGATTCTGCAAAGGAAGTAAAACCATCTGGATTTAAGAAGTGCAATTCATGCACACAAGGTGTCTTTGGGCACACTAGTTGTGTTTTACTGTTTTAGGTGCCGTTTACCTGCAGGACACTGTTCTGGAGAGTCTCTAATCGGACCCTTGTTGGATCTAACTCTCTTCCTCTCTGGGCTTTGGTGCAGGTGAGTTTGGTACCCCCATCAACCTCATCCTCTGTACGGGGAGATCTCCTAGTTCCTTGGAGCCGGAGGCTCTCTCGGGCCAGGATCATGGTGCCTTCGAGGTAGTGTGCTGTCCCCCCCCCCCCCAGACTGCTCCACCCTCTGCTCCAGCTACTTTTCCTCTGAAAGGACTAGTGTCTGTCTTTACACTCCCTCCAGCCCAAGTGTAGAAAACCAGTGCCCTAATAGGTGACCCCCTCTCTCCTGAAACATCCCCACAGTATTTGGAGGTCCCTCGGAAGAGGACTTGTAATAGGAAACCTCTCGACTCCCCTGAGTCTGTCGTACAGAAGGTTCCTCACGGTCTCCCTCTGAAGAGGTCTCCTTTTCAGACATCTTGGAGATCCTGATGCAGAGAGGTTGCTGGAAGACCCTTTCCCCTTCTGAAGTTGTCTGTATACCTGGAGGCATTTGGATCTCAGCCCTCCATCTCTTGGGTGTGTCTGCCTTTTGACAAGTTCCTTGGTAGTCCTGTAGAAAGGTGTGGGGCTCTCCTGAATCTGTGGATTCCATTCTGAAGAGGCCCAACAAATTTATTACAGTCCCGTATGACAGACTATTCCTGACTAAAGGTGTCCCAGTAGATGCTATGGTGGTGGCTGCTGCAGCCACCAAGAAGGAATTTGCTGAAACTTCATCTGCCAAATAAGGAGTCTCCAGTGGACAAATATACAGGAAGCATGTGTTTTCTTCAGCGGCTTTTACTCCTTTAGTCTCTGAATTACTTGTCCCTCTTTACTTCAGAGGAATATCCTTGAGCTGGGAGATGCCCCCCAGGGTACTACAGCTGACAAGGTAAACCCTCTACCTTAAACTCTAAAACTCCTACATATGCCTCATTTCCTATGCAGCCGATGGAGTGCGAAGGGCAGCAGGCACAGGAATAGCTGAGACATTCTTGAATGCATCTGAGTTTGCTGAACCCTTCAGGGTCTTCCTTTAACTCCCCTTTTGATTCATCTTTGTTTGGGCCAAAACTAAGACTCTTACCAGGTGCAAACAAGACTGCAAAACACTGCTGTAAGAGTACATTCTCTGTTCCTACCAGACTTGTCCCAAAGGCCAGAAGGGCAGAAAAATGTGTTTCTCAGAGCTTCACCAGATGCACGTGGTGAATTTTCCCCCAGGGACATGGGGGGGAATGATGGAAGATGCCGCCTTTGCGGCAGAGGAGGGTCCACAGAAGCAGGACAACAGACCAGTTCTCTAGCAGGCCCTTCCAGCACTCCCGAAAGAAGTTCCACCTCTGGAGGCAGTCTGTGTTGGGGGGGGGGGTGGTATCACTGTACCCAAAAACCTGTCTTAATATCGCTCAAGACAAATGGGTACAGTCTGATATACAAGGGATACAACAGTCTCTTGTCTTTTCCATCCCAGACATGCCACCCAGTCAAAGGGATCAAGCAACCCTAGAAATTCAAAGGTTGCTAGAAAGAGGAATCGAAAGTTTCCGCAGACCAAGCCAGATCCAGAATTTACTCCATGTTCTCTAGTTCCAAAGAAAACGGGGGACTGGAGATCAATTTTGGATCTTGGCAAAACTGGTCAGTAAAGCAAAGTTCCAGATGGTAACACTGCAGTCTATACTCCCTTTTCTGGGGCAAGACATGGGATGTGCTCAGTAGGTCTTCAGGATGGACAAGTGATCCAAGAGAGAGAGATCTAGTTTTCTGGCTGTGGGCCAGTCATTACCAGCTCAGAGGTCTTCCCTTTGGTCTTACTACAGCCCCCAGTGTTTAACAAATGCATGGCAGTAGTAGCAGCTCAACTAAGATGTATAGGATTCTGGGTGTTTCTGTACTTGGACGACTGGTGCCTGACCACTGAGCATCTACTGACCAAGGCAAGGGACACCAACATTCTTCTCTGGTCAGAATGACATTACCATAAATTTTGAAAAATCTGCCTTGTTGCCTTTGCAACATATTACCTTTTATAGGAGCAGACTTAAATACAAGACATGGTAGCAAAACTGCCTCATGAAGGGGTACCAATGCTGCGCTATCAAATATCTGTCTTGCTCATGAAGTACAGGCAGTTTGCCCATGTCGCACAAGATCCTCATTACAGACCTCTGCAAGAAGGATCTACAATGGTGGCTTCAATCCATGCAGGTAACTGGCAGACTGTTCTTCCCCAACCCGTAGCTACAGTGACCATGAACGCCTCCCAGCTGGGTTGGGGGGGGTGACATTATCTGAAACACTGTCCAAGGGACTTGGCAGGAACACTAATACCACTTGCACATCAATGTCCTTGGATAGGAGAGCGGTGCTTCTGGCATTGCAGCCATTCCAGAGTTCTCTTCCACAAGGTACAATTGCAGTTCAGACAGACTTGTATCTATAATGTGGTTTATCAACAATCAAGGTGGAACAAAAAAAAAACTCCTTGTTTCCTGCCTTTACTGAACTAGAATAGTCCAGTCTTCAGGTATTGCTGATCTCTGGGCTGTCATAGTTCCTGTGTTGCCCATATCCTTGTTTGGATAGGAGGAAGCTTTTTTGTTCACCAGTGGGAGTGGGGAGCTCTGAGCAGCCCATCTGTCCTTAAAGGAGTGGTTCCAGCCCAGTAACTTGTAGCTTATTGGCCGTTTTGGGCCACTTCCTAGCGCTTTCTAACCTCCTGCTATAAAGCCAGCTTCCTTTTGTGCGGATTTGCGAATAGTGCAGCATCAGGCAGCGCTGCTCAATCCGGTTTAAACTATTCCCGGCTCCACAAAGTCTGCTCTTCATTTTTTCCCTTAGAACTGCTCTAACTCTCAAGCTAAGCATTCTGTTATCTATCTAAACTCCGCACTTGCTCCTATAGGCATTTTGCATAAGGTATGCACTTTTAACTAAAGCACTACATCCTCCTAAAATCCCCTTGAGTACCCTATCCCCTATAGGTCCTTTCTGATTCAGTTTCATAGCAGTTCCTTATACTATTCTAGCATGTCGATGGGACAGTTGCTGGCTTCCTCTCCAATTCAGCTGGTGAATCTGGGAATCCTGAAGCAATGTTGCAACTGCCTCATGTACACAGACAACCCTCTCCTCCCAACAACTACAAATATATGTGAGATGCAACCATATAGCTAAACTGGAGGCTGAGCTCTCTTGACTCAGTACTGGCATAACCAGTCAGGAGGAGAAGGAAACAGCACACACCATAAATCCATTCTCCCATAGACCTACCACAACTGCAAACCAAACGCACAAAAACATACTCTGAGGCTCTAAATAAAAATCTACCAAAGCAACAGACTCCTCCAAAGCAGACATCCAAGCAACCACTACCTCAAAACAAAACACATGCAACACAATTCACAAAGTCAGTGTGCCAAACAGTCACAGCCCTTGGGCTAAACAACATACTTGACACACTTGTAACAGGTGACTCTACAGTCAGACACACTGACGTCCCACTCCAGGCTGAACAAAGAAAAGGTTACAGTAAGCTGCCTGTCAGGTGCTAGAATCTGCCACAACACCTGCACTCGGGTCACTCCAAAGCAGGTACAAACATGACTCTGTCATTGTCCATGCTGGTGTGAATGACATGAGACATACCTCCCTGGACTACATGAAAAGAGACCTAGAGGAGCATTCTGATTATGTAGCCCATGCCGGTATGACCCTGAACCTTGAGCAGCATCTTACCCTCACCAAGAATGATGCCACAGTACAAAGGCAAAAATGATAAATTATAACAATTTGCTTAAGTATTGGTGTTATTCTAAGGGGATCCAATGTCTGTCTGCTTGGGATGACATGCTCAACAAGGCATGCTGCTTCACAAGGGACAGCTTGCTCCTGTTACCCCTGGGCTTTCGGATATTGGCAAAGGCTCTTGCCACCCCCGTAGTGCCTTTTTTAGGCAAGGCTCAAAAGACTAACCCACCTCCCTAAAAAACACAATTAAAAAGAAACTAAGGGTAATGCTGCTCAATGCCGGAAGTCTAAACCTTAAGATGCATGCTCTCAAAGCCCTCGTCAGTATGGAGAACATCTGTCTGTGCAGTGACAGAAACCTGGTTCAAGGCTCCAGAGAGCACCCCAGCACTACCAGGTTATACCTCATATCATGCTTTTCAGCCCCAGAACTTGGGCCAAGCCACAAAAGGAGGGGGAGTATCCATATTCATGAAGGATACCCACACCTCCCAGTTAGTGGCAATGCATGAAGCATTGGAGACCCATGTGCAACTAACAGTGGGCAAAACCACCTTCCAGTTTGTAGCATGCTACAGACCACCCTCTCAAACACAGGAACCCCACTCGGCCTTCCTAAAGACACTGGAGAATATGAAGGTCTCTCCAAACACCATCATATTGGGGGACTTCAACTACCCAAACAGACTGGGAGCATTACTCAAGCCCCAATACCCTAACCCAAAGGTTCCTAGAATTCATAAACTCAAATGCTATGGAACAACTAGTCACCTCTCCCACAAGAGGGGAAAACATATTTGACCTGATCATCACAAACATGGGGACACAATGCTCCATACCTGAAGTATACCCCTCGGTAAGATTGGACCATAAACTAATCTCCCTGGAAATCCACATCCCACCCCCAGCACAGAAGACCACAGTGAAGAACTTCTCAAAAGCTGACTTCACACTTAAGACCGAAGTGGAATCCTTCAAGGCCCCCAGGCCAGTGAAAACCACAACCCACTCTGCTGAGTCCTTTATAAATGCATTTTATGGACACCTACAGGAATGTATGGATCATGCAATCCCAAATAAAACCAAGACCCATTTCCCCAAAGGCAGGCGTCTTGTCTGGTGGACCCCAGCCATTAATAAGCTATACAACAGAAGGAGGAAGCTACTACATGATGGTGCAAAATCCATAAAAGGGATGGCATCTCTGATCAGTACTAGCAAAAAAAAACTACTATCACTCAAATCATCCAAGACCAACTTTGAGAGAATTGCACAAAACACTAAAGATAATCACAAGGCTTTCTTATGTTGGAAACCTGAGTGGAAACTCCCAGATATGCTCAGTTAGTTCAGAATGACAAAAAATACACCGAACCCACAGACATTGCCAACATACTAGTAGACAGGTTCAGTGCAAATTTTTCTCCCCCCAAAGGGACAAATATCTATCCTAGCGGAGTGTTGCCTCCCTGACATCTCAGATGCCCAGGTGAGAGCCGCCCTCTCAAAAGCTAAAAACACAGCATGAATGGGACCAGGTGGTGTCCCGGGTTGCGTGCTACATAACTCCAAGAAGAGCTAAACCCACACAAGGCAGCTGTTTAATCTCCGCCTTTACTACAGGATATGTACCCACAAAATGGCGTACAGCAACAGTGGTCCCACTCCACAAAGGAGGTGCTTCTATGGACCCTGGAAATTACCGCCCCATAAGCTTGACGAGCCTGGTCTGCAAAGCTATGGAGAGGATCATTATGGAACTCATTAACATAGACATTGGGGACCTACAGACTCTGGATCCTACCCAATTCTGCTTTAAGGGCAGATCAAGGCCTCTTGAACCTGGTTGACTTCTTTGAAACAGTCACCAAGGCCATTGATGAGGGTAAGGTAGTTCACACAGCCTACCTTGACCTTGCAAAAGCCTTCGACACAATACCCCACTCAGGCTTCATAGACAAGCTCTCCAGCTTAAATATAAACCCCCATGTCATAAGATGGGTTGCAAACTGACTCAAGGACAGAACCCACAAGGTCAGAACTGCTGGAGCAATGTCAGACTCCAAACCAGTCAAGTGGCGTCCCACAGGGCTCTGTCCTGGGACCTCCCTTGTTCTGTATTTTTCTGAGGTACAGGCTAACCTGGGAGGATTGTGGCTGACCAAGTCTGCAGATGACTGCAAACTGGGTGCCATAATTGATTTTCCAGCGGACACAAGCATCCAAGGGTCTCATAGAAATGGAAAACTGGTGCCAGAGCCATGGCCTTAAATTAAATGCCGAAAAGTGTATAGTCATACCCTTTGGGAAAAACAAAGTGCCCACAAATTACCACATAGGTGGTAATCCATTAAGTACGGAAGTAATTGGGGACCAAAGTTGACAGTAACCTCTCGTTTGACACTCATTGCCAAAGTGGTTAGAAAGACCTTCTATATTGCCCACCTTATGAAGGGATTCGCATCTAGGTCGGGAGAAGTCATTGTGCCACTTTACTCTTTCCTCATCAGGCCCATAATAGAGTACAATGCCCCGTTTGGGATGTACCTTACCAGACACTTGCAGCAATTGGAAAGACCCCAAAAGTACCTCACCAAGAGGATCAAGGGACTCTAACATATGCCATATGCTGCCGGCTAAAGAAACTCCAGCTCTACTCAGTAGCATACCACCTACTCAGAGGCGATCTATGCCTGATGTACAAGGCCATGTCCAACCTGGAATTAATGGCATGCTCCACCTCAGAAAATCCAAATCCACAGAGCTACATGAGAGATTTGAACCTCCACACAGAAATAAATAGGACATGCTGGAGGGGGCAGATCCATAACCCAGAGGCTCCCTTCACTCTGGAATAAAATCCAGTCCATGTTTGGCAGAGCCCCTCACTGACTCTCCAAGAGAAATCTTGACTAGTGGATGGGAGATGGTAGGTTTACCCTGGGGGTCACTTCTGTCACTGCTACACAGAGGTACAGTAAACTAAACCTTAAAATGGGCACAGTATACTCATTCCAAGGGGTGGCGAAAGCCCAACACTCTGGCTAGGCTTATAAATGCCCTAGGGCAGATACCCTAGTATGAACCTCCCTCTGTCGAGAGGCCGAGTCTGGCAATGGGCAATATCAAATTTTTCTGAACTCACTACATATCCCAAGAAGTCCATTGTGGTAGCAGATTAAGCTGGGCGATTCTTATGCCCCATGGGTGGTCCCTACAACAGAATTAAGAACCATATTTTTCGCAAGTGGGCCAGCCTTGCTGTGACTTTTGTCATTCCATGAATGCCAAATGCAGCAATTATCTTGCCCTAACCCCCCCCCCTTTTCTGGGGGCATCACTAAGGGATGCAGTTCATGACTGGCCCTTGGGACTTTATGCATTTTTCACCCATTTCCACTACTACCCAAAGTTCTTCAGAAAGTCAAATTGTTGAGTTGCAGGGTAATTCTCTATATGGATAATGCTATATGGTCCTTGTCTGATATGGTCCTTGTCTGATAGGGCCTTAGGAAGAGGAACCATATCTCCAGGAGGAGCCTCGGATCCTGGACCCAGTACTGGATCTTCTGACCCATCAATCAGGAATTGTGTGTGTGTCTGTCTGTCTGTGTCTGTCTGTCTGTGTCTGTCTGTCTGTGTGTGTCTGTCTGTGTCTGTGTGTGTCTGTGTCTGTCTGTCTGTGTCTGTCTGTGTGTGTCTGTCTGTGTGTGTCTGTCTGTGTGTGTCTGTGTCTGTATGTGTCTGTCTGTGTGTGTCTGTGTCTGTGTGTGTGTCTGCATCTGTGTGTGTCTGTGTGTGTGTGTCTGTGTGTTTGTGTGTCTTTGTGTTTGTGTGTGTGTGTGTCTGTGTGTGTCTGTGTCTGTGTGTGTGTGTGTGTGTGTGTGTGTGTGTGTGTCTGTGTGTCTGTGTGTCTGTGTGTGTGTGTCTGTGTGTGTGTGTGTGTGTGTGTGTGTGTGTGTGTGTGTGTGTGTGTGTGTGTGTGTGTGTGTGTGTGTGTGTGTGTCTGTGTGTGTGTGTGTGTGTGTGTGTGTGTGTGTGTGTGTGTGTGTGTGTGTGTGTGTGTGTGTGTGTGTGTGTGTGTGTGTGTGTGTGTGTGTGTGTGTGTGTGTGTGTGTGTCGTGTCTGTGTGTGTGTGTCTGTGTTTCCAAGTGTTTTTTTCTCCACTTCTTCCTTCTGTGTCTTCCATCTGTTGCATGTCCCAGCATCGCATTTTGGGGTTTCTCACAAGACTATACTGAACTTTATGCTAGTAAATGGAAAAGGTTTTCTTGTTGGGCTGACAAATCATTGATTGATCCCCCCCCTACCTATCCAATTCTGGAATTGTTAGCAGCTTTAATCAAACCTCAAGGGGGGGCTGGGGGGCCCTGTAACAGTACAGCTAGTTGCCATATTGAACTACTGCATAGGAGCCAAGGGATCCAATATAATGTCTCACAGATTACGCAAAGTGTTTCTGAGAAGTACATTTCTATTAAGCCTTCCAATAAGAACCTCCATGGGATCTAAATTTGGTATGGACTGCTTTATTTCTCCCCCCCATTCGAGCCAGCTTCCTTTTGTCCACTAAAGTTCTTATGGAAGACTATCTTAACAGATTACTTTAGCTAGGAAGGTTTCAGAAATGCAAGTTATATCTATCCCTTCTCCCTTTGTGATTTTTCCACGAAAACAGTCTTAGAACTAATCCTTCCTTTCTGCAAAAAGTATGTTCTCGGTCCAATTTAAATTAGTGTCTTGAATTACCTGTCTCTTCCCAACTATGGCAACAGGGCAGACTATAAGCTTCAGTTGGATGTCCATAGGCAGTTATGCTTCTTGCACAGGACAAATGAGTTTAGAAAATTGGACCAATGATTTCTCATTCTTGGAATCCAAATGGCTTACACCCATCACTTTTGCATATGATTCTCAGTGTAAGCAGCTGCCAGGAAAAATCTGGGTCCCTTCAACTAGAACCATGTAGACTTCCACTGCTTTTCAAGCCAGACTACCTTTGGATTCTATTTGTGCTGAAGCCATGTGGATCAACCCTCGTACCTTTATCACTCATTACAAAAAGTAGATGTGCCCTCCCAGAACAGGGCTTCCTGTGGTTCCACTGTTCTGAAGTGTTTATTCCCTTGAGACACCCCGAGAAAGAAGGTGGTGGGGACACTGTCCCAACCTTCAAGAATGGTGAGATGTGGCAACATAGTTCTGTACATAATGTTCCATGTCATTCTTGCATCTCACCCTCCTTCCCACTTCCTGGGGGATAGAGAGGAATGTTTTTGGAATTGTGGTACTAAGTTCTGTGATTCCCTTTGCCTCGGGATGGGCAGATTATCTAACCCACCAGCGTAAATAAAATAATCTAGTGATTGGTACTTAAATGAGGTTTGGGTAACTGTCGCTAGGCATCATGGGATTGGATATATCCTTGAGCCAGTAAAAGCTCTCTAGCTTTAGTATGTGGCAGTTGGAACAGATGCTCTGTTCTGAGCCCCACATTAAGAATTAAGGTGAGATTATGGACAACAAACTTGGAACGTTATGGTGAATACACAACTGTTTAAAGTCTCTTGGGTCAGTGCATTTTCTGATTTCATCTGATGAGGCACTACTGTGGAAGACACTCTTATCTGTGACTGTACAAATCCTCTTGCTGCACCATTTTGTCCAACTGGACCTTGACTGTGTCCTGCATAGCTATGAGGGCTCTCCTTGCTGGTCTGACCACTGGGTCTACTTTCATGGAGTACACAAGTGGTAGTTTGCATAGCTTGTCGCTATTTTTTTTGAGTATCCTGAGGTTTTCATGAGTGAAGCTGGCACTGGTCCGTTTGCTTACATGATGGACCTTTGGTAAAAGAAAGTTTACAGTCTCAGACCTAATGACTGCACAGGTCTTCGGACTACATAAAATTGCAAGCTGTAACTTTTCCCAGCCAAATAGCATGGAAGCACTGCTGAGCTTTCAGTTTCAGTCTCTTCACCTCTAAGCAAGCTTCGCACAATTGACAATTAGTTGCTCACCAGCTCTCACTTTAGCAAATGTTTCTGCTGACATGACATTACACTTTGTCTACTTTGGGTTTACCATTGATCGGGACAGTACAAAATGCTTGGTTCTTTGCCAATAAATCTACTGCCTTAGCCTATTCACCAACCACTGATGCACCATCTACATAGAAAGTAGCGTTTCTGCACTTTATATGGTCAACTTGCTTCTTTGACTCTTCTTAACTGCGGCTTGCTTGATTTTACAAAACTTTTGAAAATGGTTCCATTTCTTATACTTGTGGGATTGCTGACCAAATCCTAAGCGCTTCTCTTTTCGACTCGTAATTGGCACCACAGTTATGGCAGTTGAGACTTGACTTGGGGTTTTGCTGACTCACCCTTGTACTGCACTGAGCATGCCCTTACTGAATTAGTCCTGGAACTTGCTAGAAAGCTACGACCCTTCCCAGGAAAGCCTATGGCGGTTTCAGCTGCCACATGTTCAGGCCTGTTTTTGCTTGCCAGGAGTTGAATGTGCTCTGTTTGCTCTCGTGGCTGAAACAATGCTGTTGGGCACAAATGATTTCTGTGAGCTCATGTGTTTGACAAATCTCTGGTTTTGCTTTTATATCTGTCAAAGAAAATTCAAAGATCAATTTGCGTAAGGTTCAGCAAGGCATTCTTATTACTTGCAGCAAGGAGATAAAGCATGTAGGTACAAGGTTTGTCTGATAGCTCAGCCTGCTTTTTTTTTTATACAGTTTGCACGTACACTATACAGTTCTCTGCATGTACACAGGTGCTTATCAGTTAATTTCTGACTTACAAAAAATTCTTTCAGAATTTAGCTTGTCCACAGGGCTTTGCCCTGTCAAACCCAGTTTGAGTTATGGTCCTGTAACTGTCTCCTAACAACATTTATCTGTTAGTGTGAGGCCCCTATCTCGCCATTCCACAGCAAGGACAGACTTTAGCCATCAGCAGCTTTTACAGAGACTACCAGTATTTACACATTTTACATAGAATAAATGTATTCACTTTTAACCCTTTAAGTGCAGAATTGTACACTACACTATTTGTACATTTCTCCAATATCACTGTCAGCGGTGCAAAATCTCACTGCAGCATTAACACCATGCAAGCCTGTCCTTTAACTCCTCTTTCATGTTACTAAATCTGCATGTTTTAGCCTTGTTTCTCAAGTCCGTGATATAACCTGCAAAAGTTTCACCTCTGTTGTATAAAGTAAGTGCCTCTATAATGTAACATTGCCTGGGGGTACACACTTCTCAATGTTAATGTTTTAAGCACTTTGGGGGGGGTCTGCCTTGATCAGCTGATACTACAATATGGCAGTTTTCCCCCTCCTACATATACTACTGGTGCATCCACAAATGACTGTGCTCTTTCAATGGATTCTGACCCAGCTAAGTTAAGCTAAATGCACATGTAGCTTTGTCATAAGCTACTTGTATGAAAATGTATTCCTGCCCCAGTACTATCCAATTCTGCTTTTTATTATGATCAAACGCAAGTGGACTTGGGTCTGCAAAATGCCGTATCAACACGCAGTGGTGAAGGTGCTTGAAATTATCTGAACATACATGCATAGATATGCATGTAAATTGCTTGTAATTGTCTAATAGTACAAACTCCTTGAAATAACTGTACTTTGCCA
Organism: Protopterus annectens; assembly: GCF_019279795.1. Classification (NCBI taxonomy): domain Eukaryota; kingdom Metazoa; phylum Chordata; order Ceratodontiformes; family Protopteridae; genus Protopterus; species Protopterus annectens. The sequence goes on along the minus strand of NC_056746.1, from coordinate 1,034,161,838 downwards.
AATAAGTCTTCGTAACACAAGAATACTTTGAAATCCCTGCATTTGTGAAACCGCCCCTTTATCAGTGTAAGAAATGCTTTGAAATGACTGTACTTAGTGAATAAACTGTACACAGCACAAGAACCTTGCAAAATGGCTAATTTTGTGAAATAATTCTGTACAGTGTAAAACCCTTTGAAATGGTGGCTCTCTGAATAAATGCACACAGCACAAACTTTTCGAAGTGCTGTACTTTGACTGCACTTTGCAATATAACTGTACTTTGCACACAGCAAACTCTTTGAAATAATTGCACTGTAATAAAGCGCGCACACTCACTCTACACTTTGCACACACATGCTTTGGCTTCGGTCAATGCAAAATAGTAGTTTGTGCCCAAATGCTGTCTTTTACTAAAACAAAGGTCACCTTGCTCTTTGCCCTTTTTATTGCACTCTTTATGCCCTTTTAATCTCTTATGCTTGTATTTTTCTTGTGCCTGTTTTACTTTAAACATACTCATTATGCAAATTGGAGGTAATTAGTATTGTCATGTCAGTTTCGAACATTTCATATAAAAAATGTGGTTTGTGCCTTTAGTTTTTTAAATGTTTTGTGCTACTAGTTTGTGTTTTGCGCCTTATGAATGTGCCAATTCAGTTTCTTTGCCAAATTAATTGTGCAGTTTTCCATTACCTTAAGTTTGTTTCTGGCCCTTTGTCTGGGTTCCGTTTCCCTCAATCAGCTTAATATGCCTTCACCTTCAACTCTGCACCTCCTGGCTTGAAGTTGTTCTCTTAATCCTGGCTTTGAAACTGTCGCTTGTCTGGTCAGGATAAAACAGACTAACATTCATGTTACAAGACTACCACACTCCTACATGTTAACCCTCTGGCTGTTCTCTCAAAATGGGCACTGCTGCCTGCACATGCTTACACTTGGAAATGCTTCTTAAAGGTACATACACACGCTCTGGTCTACACCACTGACGCAGCTAGAGTTGAGACCTAAGCAGTGTGTCCAAACCCCAGCGCTTCATGAAGCGCACGCAGGAAATGCTGGCACAGATTTACTAGCTAAGCCCACTTTTGCCCAGACTGTAAGGTAGTTACACCACCAGACACTCCAAAGCCAGCTACTTTAAGCCTTTTGCAAGAGTACCCAATTAGTGAAATTAATATTAAAACTAATGTTGACCAAACAGGGCTCGGGAGTTGGCCACAGTGTTGCTGAAATAAATACAAGTGTTTTCAAAGCTTTAAAATAGTCTCTAAAGGACTAGCCACAAAGAAAAGTCTTAAGTATATTTAATAAATACATGAAAATAGTAACTTTTTGTTGTAATAAATGGCAAATATAACACAGATGGGCAAGTTCACCCACTTGCAGAAAAAACAATACTTGACTCGGGGGAAACTATAGAGAGATTAGTTATCTAAATTATTCATGGTTACTTGAGCAAGGCAAGATGGAAGTAGGTGAGAGAACCTTCATTGCTCTGAGACTTCAGTCTCAACTTGTATTAAAATATTTTTAGTGCTGGATTACAGAATGACATCACATGTATTTGGTCATCTGACTTCTGGTTCCCATGTTCCCTCTTGGCTATAAACTGTCAGGATTTAGAGCACACATGTCATACACATGCATAGCTTGATAAGATTTGCTGCAGCGTCTGGAAGTCCTAAAACAATTTCAAAACTTCTACCTTTCCAGAGTAACAATTAGTTCACTGCCAAAAACAATATAGAAGGCTTCTTAGTATTTGTATTTTCCAGACACTTTGTTTTGGCTGCAATCGGAACTATAAGATGGTCTTTATGGCCTAATTTCTGAACATTTGTCAGTTAGCTGCAGCTGGACTTTGATTAACTTCTCTTCCAGTATCCTCTTAAAATATTTAATTCTGTTACAATACAGTCTATACCCACTGATACATTTTTAATGCAAGCATCTGTACAAATCAGTTTGATTTAGAAATAGCATACAAAATGCTAGCCAGCTGTGCTGGCATGTGTTACACATCCACTGCCCTACTCCTGGCATAGCTGGCATTGTCTCATTATAGCAACTTTTGTTTCATCTGTTTTGCTGTATTTTAATAAGCCCTCTCCAGTGGAAAAAGGCTTCAACCAATGTGGTCAGTGTGACCACAGTCTTGCTCCAGGACATCCAAGTTCACAGTGGTGTGCCTGGTGCCAGGACATTGTTTGTTTGGTGGTTTAGTGTGAAAGGCCTGTGGCCATTCTTCCCTTGCCAAATGAGAAATTTAGTTTGAGGTGTTCTCTCTTCCAAACATGTCTTCCAGTGGTGACAAATCTTAGAAACACACAGACTGTTAGTGAGCAAGAGAGGGAACCTAAAATGAGGAAACCATAAGATGCAGGCCTTGCTTCTGTACAGAAGCTTCCCAGATAGGAATCTGCACAGCCACCAGCTTTGACTTTTTTTGTTCTGGACAAGGGTAGCTGTATGTAAAGGTAAGTTGCAGCAGATATTGAGCCAGGTTTAAATTGCCTAAGCAAGCGCTTGCAGTCACCCATGAAAAGTGGTCTTACTTTTGTGTTTTTCACTCTGGGAACTTTGAAAGGAAGATGTAGACTATCACACTTCTCAAGTCTCAGATGACTGCATGCCACCCTATCAGTCTGTCTACAGAATGGATTGGGCTTTACCAGAGTTTCCCAGTCCCTGTTTTTGCACCAGTGGTTTTGGAGCAAAGTGCTCAACTGGAGATTTTGTTCAGTGATCAGGGTTTCTTCTGTACTTACCATTAGTGATACGACTTGCTTGATGCCTCTCCTTTCAACATTGAAGGAGTCTTGGAGCCAACTGGACTGCAGTGTTTTTGATGGACTTTTCCAGGTCTTTGGTCCCTGTGCTGGCTGTTTCACTCGTAAGGATGGACTCGGACAGAGCATCTTCGGTGCTGACCAACTGGAGACTACCTTTGGTCAATAGGATGATGGCCTCCTTTTTGAAAAGGTTGTTGGATCTTCCATGGGCATTGGATCCACCACCTATCAATTAGTCCTTCAACCATTTCATCAGTCCTTCTGTGGACACTGAGTCTTCCCAGGCTAAAGCTGAGCCCCTGTGGATTTGAACAATATCTTCATGGATATTCCTAGGAAAAGGGTGTGCAAATAACTCTTCTCGGTCCTCAACCTATCCTCAGTCACCAACTGGTTTCAGAGTTACCTGTCTGACTGTCAACTATCCATTGTATGGCAGAATGACGTATCTCCCCAACTTCCTGTCTCCATAGGGGTTCCCCAAGTATCCATCCTTGGACCCCTACTCTTCTGTTTTCACCAATAACCTAGCCTCTGCCACCAGCACACTCGTACAATATGCAGATGACTCTGCCATCATCTGCTTGGCCCAAACTGCAAAAAGTCACAGGAAGCCTTTTCCTCTATTGAAACTTAGTTATCCGATGCCCAATACTCAACCCAAACAAAACTAAACTACTCTTCCAACCCACCAAACATACTCAAAACAACTCTCACTTTAACATCACAGCAAAAGACAACACCACTATATACCCAACTGAACACACCAAATTGCTAGGAGTGTAACTAGACAATAACCTAAAATTTGGCCTTCACATATCCATGACCATAAAAAGAAGTCCACAAACTAGGAGCATTATACAAAACTAAGCAACTTCCCACCAAAGCAGCAAAGATTTCAATAGCAAATTCCTACCTTATCTCCACCCTACTTTATGCCTCTCCAATACATACCGACCTACGGCAATGCGAGCCAAACAAGCTAGAGACCTGCTACAACAAAATTGCCAAATTTGCCACAGGGCATCCTACTGTAGTCACCACTGTCTCACTTGCTGAACTGAACTCTGTCACCTCCAATGGTATCAATGATCACTCACCCACAAACTAGTAAACCATCCACTAAATGTCCCATCCCTCCAGAATCTACGCCAACCCTGTTGCACCACCAGACCACTAAGATCAGCAACAAAAATCACTTTCAGATCACTAAAACCAATAACTCTGCTGGTGAAGCACTATTCTGTTATGCTGTAGCCAAATTATGGAACTCCCTCCCACCCACAATTACCTCAGTACCATCATGCACCCACTTCAAAACTTTACTAAAAACGCACCTAAAAACATGCTGGCTATGCCCTTGCAACTCCCACTGTAATATCACCCACCCCATCCAACCGCTACCTTTTTTCCACCCCACTGACTACCTTTGATTATAGCAAGCTCAGATGCTCATACGCCTAGTAACTTGTACAGCAGGAGCTTATTGTAACATTTGCTAATGTCTGTTATGTACTTCACAGATAAAGTTTCTAGTTGTCTACTTGTGTACTATGTTCATCTGTAAATGTTTGTAATTATGTTTAATTGTTAATCTCTATGTAATCCAATGTAACTGCTGTCTGTTTTAACTGTGGAGCTTTTCTCCCTGGGCCTCTGCTGAAAATGGACCTACGTCCAGTTGGACACTCCCGGTCAACAAATGTGAGAAAATAAAAATTAGGGCAGGTGGAGGTTTAACCACCCCTTCAGGGAGAGTCCAACACTGAACTTGGATGGCTGAGAGCTTTTCCTCCAATCCCCTTAAGGTACCAGTTTTGGTGGAACACATGAATTAATGTGTTGGGATCTTGGCCCTCTGATCCTCCCTCTTGTATAAAGCAGCTGATGGGGGCATGAGTGGTAGGGACTAGTATTGCATTTGGGTATCATGCCTACTGCTGCCCTTGAGTTTGCAAATACCTTTTTAAGATGTCCTTCATCAGTCTTTTGACAAATGCTTTTTATTTGGATTTTTAGTGAGGGGAGAAATTGCAGAGGAATGAGCAGGTAAACATCTCCACAATGGACATCTCTTCAAAAATCTTGCAACAGGTGTCTGAAGTGGTCCAAGTCTCTGGTTTCGGAAATGCACATTGTGTCCCTTTTGACTCCTGGCCAGTGGAGGGGGGGGGGTGGCTTTTAACTGAATTTTTGCATCACTTTCTAGCAGAACAATCTCAACTTCTCTGAAGGCTTCTTTTGAAATGCACACTTTAGTCGAATGAGTTTACTTTGGCTAAATGCCTTTTACTGATTCTAATAACATCCCAAAACTACTGTTAAATACGGCAATTAACCAGTTCAGATCAAACTCCCCAACCCAGCATTCCAAAAATACTTTGTCCATTAAACAATGAAGGGTATCTTATTTAAAGTTTAAAAAAGTGCGTGTGCACTTCAGAATTTAGAAATAATGAAACATTAAATTTCATATGACCAAGACCATACGATAATTCTGAAACCAATCCAAAAAAGCCCCAACAATTTAAATGTTTCTGCAGGGGGGCAAGCTCCCCCATGCCCCTGCTGCTTAAATATTCCAACTCCATGATTGCACTGCAGCGAGGAAAATGGAAATCCTCCCATTCCCCACTATATGCAGTTCCGTGTTGGGATTCCAAAAGTTCGATCACATGGTCTCTGCCATATGAAATTTGATCTTTCAGGATTTTGACATTTTGAAGTGTTCCAACATATATCTTGGATATATATTAATGTATACAATGTGTGTATATATAAACACCATACTTTTCTCGTAACAAATCATATCGGTAGCATTTATGCATAATGTCCAATGGATTTTCTAAACTACCCTTGCACTCTGAATTTGTGTTTAAAGGAACAGTGCTTAGATAAAACCGTTTAGACATAACTTGGCTATTGGCCTTTATCAGACGGCTTAATACATTCTTAAGTTGTATTTAACTTTTTTTTTTTAAATATAGTTTGAAAAATATTAACATCTTTTATTACCAGATTATAAAGTACAGGAGCTAACTTGTTATGAAAAGGGGAAACAAAATGTAACTGACACTAAATGTAGGTTTTTTTTTTAATATTTTCTTGTATAAAGTCACTGAAGGCTTGCCCATTCTCCCCTCGGCAGCTGGTTCTGGGGTGGAATTGCCTCTCATTCAGCTGCATGGATCTCTCTTATGGACATCTGGGTGAGGGCAATCCTATCCACAGGGTATATAATAACTTTCCCAAGCAAACTCTGCCTTTTCCCAGTGTTCCACCTCACCAGTACAACTCTATATGGGAAGAAAAAAAATAGCCATCCACGAGGTCCATCAAGATAGTCTGTCTGTTCAAGATTCATTTTGGTTTCAATGAAAAAGTCTTGGATATCTGGTCATCCTGTTTTGAAAATTCTGTTCATAATAGTCATGCTGCAAGCAATCTTGCCCTGCTTGGTGACAATTGACTGCATGTGTGTTTGACATTCCACTATGCCTACATCTGCATAGAATTTGCAAAGACCTTGTCTGTTTTTGTCTTGAGAGCAAATCTGTCATTTCAGAGCAGTGTCCTCTTTCCCCCACATTCTGGGTATTAAAGTGGCTTGATGGTTGCAGCTAATCTGACACTATAAAAGGAATCTGGTGTTTTTCCGTACTTGTGCAATTGACTTCTATGCTGTCTAAGAAGCCAGCCACTTCTTGTACAACTCTGCCAGCCATATTGGTCTTAGTCTGTGTTAATAAGTTGTCATGTAAGTGCTGCAAATTCCTGTCTGTCAGAAATCTCAGCATATCATAATCACAATCTTATTTCTGTCAGGCCCCAGCCTCCATAGTCCTAAAAGTAGTTTAATGGAGTTGGCCATTCTCTTGGGTCCTGATGCATATTTTTATCACATGCATTGGAATCTGCCACTGGATCCCCTCCGCACTCCAGAGAATCTCTCCTTTGCTGACTTGATAGGAATTGAAGGTGATGTCATTGTCAATGGAAAGACCTTTATCCTTACAATCCCAGTGACCATCACCAAGGACACTTCTTTTGGGTAAGGTTAAACAAGGAGAGTTATTCAAGAGATGCATACAGTGGCCCGTCTTTGAGATGTATAATGTATTTTGAGAGGGGGATATGTAGGCAGATATCTTGATACAGGTATTTATGCACTCTATTTGTGATTCCCAACAGGCAAACATAAATGGGTAGTGATGAGCCAAGTCTTATCCCTTTTGCAGAGGTCATGAGTATGAGGCAATAAGGGCTGGCTTTGCACATTTTTTTGGATAGTACACATCCCAGGGAAAGCCAGTTGCATAGCAGACAAGATGGGCAAATTCACTGTAATGCCTCATGAGTGGTGCTTGTCCCAGTCCCACAATTAATCTTCAGGTGGTGGGGCCAGACTTGTTGCAACCTCTTATCTTGTCCAACATGAAATGTAGCAGCTGCTGCTTCCTGACTCTTCTCAGGAGTTGCTGTGGTCTTGGTGACCCCCCCCCCCCCCCGAGCTCTATGCCTTTCTACAATTTCCCCTAACTACTTAATGGTCTAGAAAGTCTGCAAAGCCAAATTTGCCCTATTTTGGTCTCTCACACTGGCCTCTGAAGTAGCTATGGCTTCTAAATCCCTAGTAGTGATGCTTTAAAACATGATGCGAGTACAAATACAAGGTTTAGTAGTGAAATCTAAAGAGGAAAGTGATCGGGAAGAATTGTGTGATTTTACGCCCTTCTTTGAAACCTTTTCTGCTGCTGCAACTTGTTACTATCTGCAGAGTTGTACAAATAGATGAGAGGAGATGAGAAGGATGTAGGTTGTGTAAAGAAAATAAGAGTAGAAATATGAGTAAAGGGAAGAGGAGTAGAGGGAGTTGGAGGAGAGGATTAATTGCTGGAGGCTGGGAGAGATGGACAAAAATTAGGAAATAGTATGGAGAAGTGTATAGCACCGAAATATGGTGAGGGTGGAGAAAATGGGGTAGAAATTTAGTGGAGGGAAGTAGAGACGTGAGGTAGCAGGGTGGGAGGTTAGGAGGTACTAAGGCAGAACCAGGAGTTTCTCGTAAGGCTTTCTTGGAAGTAAAGACTGGGATGGAACGAATGGGTATTTTATTCCAGGCTAGAGTAATGGTGTAGCTGTATAGAGAATGACCTAGGGTTTTTTCCGTTTGTAGCTCTGATCAACTTCAGTTAGAAATCTGCAACATGAGCAGTTGGGTGTACAGAAAGTGAGGAGTGGAGCAATAGACAGACTAGAGGGTAAGCTTGTTTATGATGTGTCAGGAGAGATTGTGAGGTAGCTGAAGTTAGAGGATGTTTGGAGATTTACAGTGGTGAGTTGTAAAGTTTGTTAGCAGTAAATGTAGCAATTTTGTTGTAGCAGAGCTCTAGCTTTGTTTTGAGGGTGGATTGTAGATTGGTTAGGATAGGAAAGGTGTAAAGTAGGTTGGGGAGAAGAGCATTAGCAAGGGCAAGTTTATCATTGGTGAGGAATCTTTTAGCTCTGCAACACATCCTCTGTTTGATTTTTTTTTTGTTAGTTTTGTACATTAAAATTTTAGTCTTTTGTCAATAACCCCCAAAGCGTGTAGTATGTGCCATTACTTCTATCTGGGTGTTGTCCAGAGAAGTAATGGTGAATGAGATTTTTGGTGAGACACTTAAGAATAGAAGCAGTTTGGTGTTTGGGTTCAGAATAAGTTTATTTAGCCAGCTTTCTATTGAGTTAAGGATTTTTGAGTAAGTTTGTAGGTGTTTGAGATTATTCAAACATAAGTATATTGAATAAGGGAAAGCATGCAGGATGTATGAAGACTTTGAGTAGATGTTGGAAAAGTATTGGCTCAAGAATGGAGCCTTGAGGTACACCAGTGTTAACAGGTAGGTTGGAGAAGGAGGAAAGCCACTTAAGACTGTTAAGTAGCTGGAGAACCAGTTGAGAGCAGTGTTAGCCAAGATCAGACATTTTTACGAAATAAAGGGTGAGAGATTGAAGGCTTTGGAGCAGTCTGGAAAAAGGGCTGGATACAAGGTTATTTTCTTTAGCTTTAATGATGTGTGAAGGCAAGTAGAGCAGTAGTTGTGCTATGGATAGAAGTGGAGATTTACAGAGATGTTAGGATAGAAAAAAGGAGGTGAAGGAAAAGGGGGCAAGGAAGATGGGCAGATGTTCTTCATTCCACATTGCTGCAGTCCTAACTATTGGAGGTAGTCCGCTGAGTTTCAGGAGGGTCTTAGTGCTCTTTGTCTTGCTTAAAATATGCTGCTTAAAAGAGCAGATTTGATTACTATGATTAGAGGTTCTTGCCCCCTCCTGATGAGAGGGGCTAGGGGTGGAACCTGAGTTTGAGAGTTTTTGAGCAATGTTCGGGCTTCTGAGTCTTGGGCTGAGAACTGGGAGTATCCTCCTTATTTATTCTGATTCCCCTGATGTGGATGATTCTACTTTTCTCCTCCCTGGAGTTTTCATTTTCAGAGACTCTGCATTCCATGAGGGAGCATTTTAAATGGGAGATGGATTTTTCTCCTGATTCAGGAAAGAGCTTAGAATTCTTGTTTACCCCAGCATGAGCCTTTAGCTATATACCTCCTGTTCTGAATGTGGTGGAAGATGTTTTGCAGAGGCCTCGCCTGCACCTTGGGAGAAGCATGGCTCTTTTCAAAAAAATTGGGATTTAATTACCCAAGACAGATGGGTTTTGGATATCATTCACCACGGTTACAGGTTTTATTTCCATACCACAGCATTTGGAATTTGTAGGTAACAGTGCTAAGTGCCTAGAATTCTGAGCGAAATAAAGTCAGTAGTCTACCCTCTCAAGACATGTATATGCTGGGTGTGAGACTGAATACAGCAGCCCAGATGGCCTTTTAACCCCGGACAAACAAAAGAATCTTTTCAGTTACTTCCATCAACTATCTCTCTTCCTGGCTGCTGACTGCAAGGATCCTTAAAACCTTAGGGTTCATGGCATAGCTGTGGTATCTCAAAAATGTATGGACACATACTGCCAGGATTTGGACACATCGTTAATAATAATACCTTGCATTCAAAGGAATTTGTGGGTGGGCTCAGGATTGTCACCTAAGGATTCCTGTGACCCGCCAGAGCCAGAGTCAGATTCTAACGACAGATGCCCTCAGACATTGCTTTGGGAGCTCAGGCAAGCAATATGGGAGACTGCGCTCCAAGCAGCACTAAACTAACAGGCAAGCAAGGTGCCGGGGAGCACAGAACTCCTTAGCAGATGTGTTAAGCAGACAAAATCATGGATATCACAGAAGTGAAACTGGATCTTCATGTATTTCAAAAATTGACAGTGTCATGGGAACTCCACATAGATCTGTCTTCGCTCTCCCACTAAACCACCAGCTGCCAAAGTTTTGCACAAGGTTTCCATCACACAGTTTGAAAGTGGATGCTCTCTTTCAGTTGGAAAAATCTTGATCCTCTAACATCTACATTTATGGTAGGTACAAAACTGTACTTTTTGGATGAGAAAGAATAAGACTTGAAAGTGGAAGGGAAGCTGGAGGGGGAGGTAAAGGAGGGAGAAGGGGGGAAAGTTGTGTGCAGAATAAGTAAGTGGTAAATGAAAGATTAAGTGGGATAGATTATGGAGTACAGAGAAGGGGTGTGAGCAGGAGGAGCTAGGTTATGACTGTTGAGAGGGAAGGGAGGGGTTGATAGTAGTGTGATGTGTGAGTATTTAGAGGTAGTGGGGGTAGATGGGAATTGGGGGTAGGGGAGTAAAGTGAATCCAAGTGGGGCCCCACTGTCATGATTTATATCCAGGCAGTGAGGAGAATAGAAGGCAAGGCCGTAAAGGATGACTGTTGGGGAAAGTAATGATTGGGTGAAATGAGCTAGCAGTACAAGCAAGATAGCCCTGTATGATAGTCCACAAGATAAACGGGTTAAAAATAACTGCATGACTAGGCTGAGTTAGTGTGCGCACTGGCAGGGGGGGGGGGGGGGCTGCCGCATGTCTTAAGCAGCTTGTTACTGATGTGCAGAGGGTATAGAGCGTAGTCGCAGGGGAAGCAAATTAGTTTGCCAAGGTATCCGGAATTAGAGATGTTGAAAACCAAGATGGGAGCCCAACCCTTGGCAGTGTGTACATTAAGATAAATTGCTGGATACATAATTGTTAGAAACTTGAGCATGCATACTTCAGGTCTGAGCAGTGGGTTCTAGAGGGAGATTGTTAGATTAAGCTGGCTTTCAGGTAGGGAGATTGGTTAAGCAGCTCTGTATGCCAGTAGACACTAATGGGATGACTAGGCTGAGTTAGCATATACACTGGCAGGGGGCACCACAGGTATTCCCTTGATTGGGAAGAGAAATTCAACAATGGCACTACGGGACAAGTGACAGGGTTGTGACTGAGATTGCCAGCTATGCCAGGAGAAGTAGGGCAGTAGATGTGTACAATATGCCAGCACAGTTATAATTTTGCTAAAAAAAATGTATATTGCACTGATTTTTTTATAAATGCTTGTGTTGAAGAAAAATGTATTTGTAAAGCTGTTTGTATTTAAAAAGTACCAACAGTGTGCCCTGCTGGACAAAAAGAAATGTACATGCATTATTGTAACAGTTTAAAAATGTTTAGTTTAACAGAATACTGGAAGAGAAGAAGTTAATCTCGAATGATGAGAATTTGCAAGGGTGGAGGTTTGAAATTATTTCTTCCAGGAGCTGCAGCAGATCAGAGCAACTTCATGCTTCTTAAGACTGAAGTGGTGAACTTCATGACACCCATGCAGATGGATAATACAGTTAAGACTACTGAATCCTACACAATTTCATTTTATAAGCACTTAGTGCATGGATCGTGCTATCCCAAACAGAACCAAGATGCTATCCTCCAAAAAAAAAAAAAAAGCCATCTGGTTGGTCCCCTGCTATAAACTGTGCAACAGAAGGAAGAAACTGTTGCAAAAGAGTAAAATCCTCATGGGAGCTCCCTGGTCAGCCTCAGTAAGAAGCTGCGTGCCCTGATAAAATCTTCCAAAGCTAGTTACGAAAACAATCGCCACTAAGACAACCACCAAGCATTCTATAGCTCTGTAAATAATCTCAATGGCAACACTCGGATCTGCTCTTGAGTTGCAGCACAATGGCACTAAATGTACAGACCCAACTGATAATGCCAACATCCTGGCAGATGGGTTCAGTGCTAACTTTAACCCCCTCTTACCCCCCAAAGAGGCCATCTCTATACGAGAAGAATGCAAAGTTCCTGTAATCACGGCTGCTCGGGTAAAAACCACACTCTCCAAAGCCAAGCCCGCAGCATGCATGGGACCAGACAACATCCCAGGCTACATTCTACATGAACTATAAAACTAACTGGAACCCCACCCAAGTTCCATGTTCAATCATAGCCTCACCTCAGGCTTTGTGCCTGCTGAATGGTGCACAGTGACTTATCTACTCCACAAGGTGGGACCACCACAGACCCTGGGAACTACTGCTGCATTATCCTGATGAGCCTGGTCTGCAAGGCCATGGTATGTATCATGGAACTTATAAAGACATCTCCAAACTCTGGAGCCCACCCAGTTCAGGTTTGTAAACTGTAGATAGTCTCCTAAACCTGATGGACTTCTTTGAAGCAGTCACCAAAGCTATAGATGAGGGTAAGGTGGTTCACACAGCCTATCTAGAGCTTGCCAAGGCTTTCAACACCATTCCCCACTCTGGAATTCTAGATAAACTCACTAAACTAGGTATAAATCCCTATGTCATAAGATGGGTTGCCAACTGACAGAACCCACACTGTGAAAGTTGCAGACTCCAAATCCATCTTCAGCCAAGTGGAGTACTACACTGTTTAATCCTGTCCTCCTGTTTATCTACTTCTCTGAAGTACAGGCTAACACAGAAGGTCTTTGGCTAATGAAGTTTGCAGATATAGGAGCCATAATCGAAACTTTTAATGATGTGGACATCCTACAAAAGGGCCTCGCGGAGGCAGATGCCTGGTGTCAAAGCCATGGCCTCCAGCTCAATGCCCAAAAGTGCATTGTCATCCCCTTTGGTAAAAACTCTGTACCTATGAACTACAACATAGGCAGTAGTATACTTAACACCAAAAGTGTGATAAGAGACCTTGGGACACAGGTTTACAGTAGTCTCTCCTATGATCACATTGCTACAGTAGTCAGGAAGTCCTATGTGGCACACCTCACCACAAACTGTTTCTCATCCAGAAAAAAAGGTAATTGTTCCCCTCTACTCATCACTCATTGTACCCATTATAGAGAGTACAACGCCCCTTTTGGTATGTACCTCACAAGACGTCTACAAAAACTGGAAAGGCCGCAGAAATACCTCTGAGGATTACTGACCTCAGATGCCCTATGCAGACAGTGTAAAAAAAAACCTCCAGCTATACTCCGTTGCATATTGCCTACTCAGACGTGATCTCTGCTTAACATACAAAGCTATGTCCAACCCAGAGCTGTTGGACATGCTCCACTTAAAGAAATCCCAATTCCTCTGAGCTCCACGCTCTAGGGACCTAGACCTTGTCACCACAATAAACAGAACATGCTGGAGGGATAGATTCCTGTCCCAGAGACTTCCCATACTATGGAACAAACTACCTATCTATATCCAACAAAGCTCCTCATTAGCACTCTTCAAGAAAAATCTTGATGGGAAATAGGAAATTCACCCTGGGGATCACTTTTGTGGCTCTGCTGGACAGTGGCACTAACTTCTTGGGTGGCAAAAGCCAGGGTACTGTTTTGGCTGGCCTTGTATAGGCCCCAGGGCTGATAGCCTAGTACCTACGCGAGTGTGGAGAGGTACCTTTTAAAATGTAATTCTAGGATGGTGTATAATTTGTATTACAGATCTTCAAGAAATCAAAGATTTCCCATTATGTTGACTTGTTCTTTAGTTCTCTAATTTTATTATGGATTGCCAAAGGGCACCATGAGTAGTTTGATTAGCCCCACTTATTCCACTTGTTAACATTGTCATTTGAAAACTAATTTTGATTTAAATACCACTTAATCTGTACAGTACTGCCATATCTTTTGCAAATTGTACTAGATGGGAAGTACAGACTGAAGAGCATCTATTTGCTACTTTTAGTAAATTGATTTAATCTATTTTAAATTTAAGTGGGATAGAACATCGATCCAACTGGGACCTATTTTTAGCCCCAGGTGGGGGGTGGTAAACAATGGATTGTGACATCCAGAAATGCAATAATACATGTGCTTATCAGAATTTTGTTTTGAGTATTGTCAATAGAATTATGAACATATGCAGACTGACAAACAGCGAATTTACATCTTTGCAGAGTTTATTTCAGTTGGCATGGTGAAAGAAATCTGTGAAAAGTAGTCTGAATAAACCATGTAGAAGAAAGCTGTTACTTTATATGACCAGATAGAGTACTAGTTTAGACTTTTCAGTGTCAGAGTAAGGTTGAGCAAAATAAGCCGATAAAATTTATTTTATTTAACATTTGTTTACTGGGAAAGTCCGACTAGGTTCCACAGAGCCTGTTTTCAGTGGAGGCCTGGGGAGAAATGCTCCAGATGCATGTCTTTAGAATGTGGGAGGAAACCTGAGTACCCAGAGGAAACCCACATGAACACAGGGAGAACATGCAAACTCTGCACAGAAGGCACCCCAGCTGAGAATTTAACCGGAGAACCTCTTGCTGTGAGGGGACAATGTTGACCACTGCGCCGCCCAATATACGGTGTTTTTCAAGAGTATTATAATACTTCAGATATTTCCAGTTTTTTTAATCTAAGGCTTTTTTCTGGAGCCAAAAAAGTCTAAGCTAAATAAGCCTATTTATGTCTTTGCTTCTTGACTGCAAACATGGGTTTTACAGAGATGGACTTTCACTATATTTAAATGCAAACGCCTATATGGTCACTTCTAGTCTCCATCTCTCAAAATGTGGGTAATTATTGTATCAGAGATGGTCCCAAATCCGTTAATGGAGTAATATTTGGTGGTGCAACACCATTTTAATGTAATATTAGATCACTTGCTGAAACAGGCTGCCTCAGTTGTCTTTTTCAGGTGTCTGTTTGTTTACATGTTAAGTCCCCCCCCCCCACTTCCAAAAGGACTGAAAAAAAAAAAAATCAAGAGACTGAAAAGTAAATTGTATTTTTATAGTGTTTAGATGTAGAATATTTTTTGATGTCGCAGAATAAGAATGGAGTTTAATTTTGTCTGCCATTCCACCCCCTTTTGTATCCATGTTTGCTTGGTGCATTTTTCTTTTCCTCCATGGTGGTGGTGGTGAATTTCAGAAGCTGTATGATGTACAAATGTGAGAGGGATTCTGGCCAGCCAAGCAGATTGGTATGTTGAGCATTAATGACAATGGTAGAAGTCCTGAAATTCATAAAGATGCACTTAATTAATGATTAGGGGTTGGGCTGAGTATCCCCCCCCCCCCCCCGAAACCTCAGACAGTAATGCTATCTAAACTCTGAAAATAACTTTTTTGGTGCCATGTTTTGGATATACTAGTATTGCATTCTAGTATAGGTATGCAAAATATAATCCAGTTTGCCATGATGAATTGGCATGTACTTTTAGTTTTCTTTGTGTTTGCTGCTATGCTTGCTGACCATCTGTCTTCGGCTTGCGCTTTGTCCATTCTTTTATTCCCCACCACCCACTGGCTGCTTCCTGCCCCATTTGACTCTGTGGAGGATAATTCTTTTTCTCTAATGGGAATTAATCCTTCTGATAATTCAGCATGAGGCTTGGATGTGAAAGCAGAGCAAAGGCCAGCATCCTGGCAGTCCTGTAAAGGACTTTTCTTCCCTATGTATGTTTTCAACATGGCATCCTCCTATCCTGTGTGTGAGCAGTTGAAATACTGGAGGCAGAAATGTTAACACAGCAGCCAGTGTTCATTTTCATCTGAGTCAACATGTGGGCTGTTGAATTACATCAGATCTCGACCCTCCCCCCACACACACCTATAATTTTGTCTTCTCCAGGTGACAAAACTGAATCTGAGGGGCTAAGGTGAAGACTCCTTTTTTTTTTTTTTTCCTTCCCTTGCAGTGACTCTTCTCTCTAGTTAAGGTGTGACACCCCCCCCCCCCCCCCTTATAAAAGACTTTATTCTTAGTGAAGCTCATTTTTGTGCAAATTAGTGTTTGGGTAGTTTATTAGAATGGTAGACATTACAGGTATAGTTTTAAAGGAATATATGCATTTCATTGAGCAACCTTCAGTTGATCAGGTACAACACTGACCTGCAACTTCAAATCTCCCTGTGGCAAACAGTCGGAATGTCTAAAAACACTAATTCAACAACTCCGATTGCTCTACCACCTAAAGTGTTATGGAAAAAAGAGCACAAACAGAAGCAAGGCTCCAGATTCTTCAGCTGATTTCACAAAACACAAGCACTTTCACTGAATGCTTCTTCAGGTGTATATAAAGTGACACACACCTGTACTTGTATCAAGCATTCGACAATCACATAATAAAGGAATTAAGAACATTTAAAGGTACATAAATGCAATATAAAATGTAATCACAGTAAAATACATGGCATTTCCTATTGAAATAAAAAGGATGCACAAATACAATATATAGTTGTAAAACCACCCAAGCACATGACATGTTCTTTCTACGCAAGGGTCTAATCTTCAGGATGGGTCTCATTGGTACATGGTCATTAAGGCCATGTCCTGCATTTGCTCTTAATCTAACAATCGAGCTGGCCTTTAAGTTCTCAGTCGTCCTAATATCACCACCCCTATGATTCTCATAACATCTGCCTAGCACCATAAATTTAAAAGTATGTTTATCATGTCTGACATGTTTTGCTAGAGCGTTAAATGAACTACCCTTCTTGATGTGATAAATGTGTTCACTAAATCTATCTCTGAGCAATCTGTCAGTTTTGCCCACGTAGAATTTATTACATACTTGACAAGTAGCAAGATAAAACTACATGCGAACTCGCACCTAGCACTAGTTCTTAATCCATAGATCACACCTGTGTCAGGATGTTTAAATTCCCTGTCCAGGGTGATTAAAATTACAAAATTGGCACCTGCCCACACTGTCTAGTCCCTGGTGTCTATAGTCCTGATTTGATCTTTAGGGGTACGTAATCGTCTCCTTAATGATTTTTTATTCTTTAAAGTGAGCTGTAGATGTATTCCTACTAAATTACTCAGTTTATCAGATGTCAATGTTTATTGTTTACTTATAATATCAATATACTTGTGTTCCTTGAGAAACAAGCACATTCTACGTGGCCGTTGGTTATGTTTCTTATAATCTCCATTATGAATAACACCTCCTACAGATCGGAGCAATAAGGCTTAGCTCTGCTATGTCTAAGGTTCTTTACTGTTTTTTTTTATACTGTTAAAGTTGTTGGTCATAACCTCTCTCCATTAATTCTGTACTTATCAATTCTATTTGTTCTTTGAAGTCATCCTCCTTGGTGTTTAATCTGGAAGTTCTATAAACCTGGTTATGTGCAACATTCCTAAAGGTGTATTGAGGATGCATGCACATGGCATTCCTTCCTGAACATTTTAGTATTCAGTGTGCCATTAGATTCTTGTGTAATAGAAACATCCAAGAAATTGATTTCAGTGTATGACCAGTTCACAGTGAACCTAAGGAATTGTGTGGAAGCATTAATATAATCCACAAAGTTCATCAAATGCTCTGGTGACCCCCCCCCCCCCCACCATCAAAGGAAGAGTCATCCACAAACCTCTGAAAAGTCATCCTTAAATGCACCCATGACTAATATATATCTTGTTCCCATTTTGACATAACAGCATTTGCATAACTGTTAGCACATGATGTTCCCATTGCTACCCCGTTACATTGCCAAAAAACATTTGTCCTTAAATACAAACGCATTATTCTCCAGCACCAAGCTGCTTAGTATCTTTATCAGAGTTACCGTATCACTATCATTCTGTAGTTTCAAGCATCAGTTCAACTACATTGATCCCAATGCCATTTGGAATGATGGTGAAAAGTGACATTACATCAAGAGTAATAACATTTGTTGCTCCTGTGGTTGTTCTCTTTCACAAGTAAACTTGTACAGGTCTCTTATGAAATGTTCAGTGTCTTTCAGAATGTAAACTGACCGGCCAATAAGCTTCCAAAGAAATTTCTCTGTGTAAATAGATATTTATTCCATGCACCATTTGCTTCTGGCCACAATGGGTGGCCTCATGGGGGGGATTCTCCCTGTTTTTGTGCATTTTTAGGGAGTCCTTGAATCATAGGGGTGGTATGATTTAATTATGAGGAAGTACCTTAACAGGTCTTCATCTATGAGGCCCATCCAAGCTGTCTCTTGATTTATGTACATGTTCAATCATTCTTAACTTGTGATGGTGTGATAATTTTTAAAATGCATCATTCAATAAAATAAAAGTTCTATCATCTTCTCTACCTAAAATCACAATCTGTTTTTCCTTATCTGCAGGACGTATCATAATAAATGGGCTCATTTGCAAATTAGTTAATGCTGTAAATTCTTAGTTAAATTGTGTCATTTGCTATTAAGTGAAGTTTCTGTGCATGGTATAGCCTGTAAGTGTCTTCTGAGCATAACTGCTCAAACGCATGAACCAAGGGATTTAATTTGGGTAAAAACAGACTAGGTTTCTTGACTACAAAATCTTCACTTTCATCATTATTAGCATGCATTATTTTCAACATTAAATTTTGTGTGATTGATTTAATATCCAACAACTTCAGTGATATCAGAATCTGCGACTGGAATAAATTAAAGACCTTTTTCCAAAGCATTGCATTCATACTTAATTTATCCACAAGCTTTATCAGTTTTTGTTCATAAAGGCTTTCTTGATCATGTAAGGGACTCCCTGTTTCTTCTGGGTGCTTCCTTTTAGTTCTGGTCATACTTCTCCCCCTCTGTTCAAACCTCTACCTCGACTCATGGACCTGTCCCTGGTCGGAAGAGGAAAGGTTAACCCTGCAGGTCGTAAGGTTTGTAAAAAAAGGATAACACTTTCCCCAGGTCCTCGTCTACCCAGAGCGTTTCCATTCTCCTCCTGATAAAACTGTACTGGTTATGGTTTCCTTTTCGGTCCTGTTGCTTCAACCGTTGTGACATAACCTACATTAGTGGTTGCCTGGACTCTTCCTTCATCTACTTCCTGGATTGCATCAGCGTCTAGATTGGCGGAGGATTCTGCAACTGCTTCCTGATTTGGTAGAAACTGTTGTCAGTTACAGAAGCAAAAGTATTAGTCCTGATACTGTTAACCACTTTCGGCCACAAAAACATTACCTTGTGAAAAATCATGTCTGTCTCTAGTTTCTTTAGTTTAGTCTGTAGTAACAGTGGGAGAAGTATGACCAGAACCAACAGGAAGCACCCAGAAGAAACGGTGAGTCCTTGCATGATCAAGAAAGCCTTTATGAACAACAAAAACAGTGTATGTGAATAAATTAAGTATGAATGCAATGTTTTGGAAAAAGGTCTTTAATTTATTCCAGTCGCCAATTCTGATATCACTGAAGTTGTTTGATATTAAATCATTCACATGAAATTTAATGTTGAAAATAATGTATGCTAATAATGATGAATGTGAAGATTTTGTATTCAAGAAACTTAGTCTGTTTTTACATTAAATCCCTTGGTTCGTGCGTTTGAGCAGTTATGCCTAGAATACGCTTACAGGAAACTTCATTGATATAATAGCAAATCACACAATTTAACCAAGAATGAATTTACAGCATTAACTAATTTTGCAAATGAACCCGTTCATTATGATACGTCCTACAGATAAGGGAGGACCGATTGTGATTTTAGAGAATGATAGAATGTTTATTTTATTGAATGATAAATTTTATAAAATGATCACACCATCACAAGTTAAAAGAATGATTGAACATGTACATAAATTGAGACAGCTAGGATGGGTCTCGTAGATGACCTGTTATGGTACTTCCTCCATATTTAATCTTACCACCCCTATGATTCAAGGACTCCCTAAAATACACAAATAGGGAGAATCCCCCCATGAGGCCCATTGTGGTTGGAAGCAATTGGTGCACACATTCGATATCTATTTACACACACAAATTTCTTAAGCTTATTGGTCGGTCAGTTTGCGTTCTGAAAGACACTGAACACTTCATAAGAGACCTGTATAAGTTTACTTGTGAAAGAGAACCAACCACAGGAGCAACAAATGTTAGTTGCTCTTGATGTGGTGTCACTTTTCACTGTCATTCCAAATGGCATTGGGATCAATGTAGTTGAACTGATGCTTGAAACTACAGAATATGATAGTGACATGGTAACTCTAAGGATACTACTAAGCTTGGTGTTGGAGAATGTGTTTGCCAAAAAACTTTGTCTCTAAATACAATGTAACTGGGTATCCATGGAAACATGTGCTAACAGCTATGCAAATGCTGTTATGTCAAAATGGGAACAAGATATATTGGTCATGGGTGCATTTAAGGATGACATTTTTTTTTTTGTTGGTGGATGACCTCTTCCTTTATGGAGGGGGTCACCAGAGCATTTGATTAACTTTGTGGATTATATTAATGCTTCCACACAATTCCTTAGGTTCACTGTGAACTCTTCATACACTGAAATCGATTTCTTGGATGTTTCTATTGTACAATAATCTAATGGCACACTGAATACTAAAATGTTCAGGAAGGAATGCCATGTGAATAGCTTAAGGAAGGACAGCATGCATCCTCAATACACCTTTAGGAATGTTGCACATAATCAGGTTTATAGAACTTCCAGATTAAATGTAGAGGATGATGATTTCAAAGAACAAATAGAACTGACAAGTACAGAATTAATGGAGAGAGAATTTAATGGAGAGAGGTTATGGCCGGCAACTTGTCAATAATAGTATAAAAACACAGTAAAGAACCTTAGACATAGCAGAGCCAAGCCTTATTTCTGAGTCTGTAGGAGGGGTTATTCATAATGGAGATTATAAGAAACAGAACCAACAGCCACTTAGAATGTGTTTCTTGAACATAAGTATACTGATATAAGTAAACTCTGAACATTTAACAGCTGATCAACGAGTAATTTAGTAGGAATACATCCACAGCTCACTTTCAAGAAAAAAACTCATTTAAGAAGACTATTATGTACCCCTAAAGATCAAATCAGGACTATAGATACACAGGGACTAGACAGTGTGGCAGGTGCCAATTTTGTAATTTTATCACCTTGGACAGGGAATTTAAACATCCTGACACAGGTGTGATCTATGGATTGAGAACTAGTGCTAAGTGTGGTAGTTAGCATGTTACGTTATCTTGCTACTTGTCAAGTATGTAATAAATTCTGCTTGGGCAAAACTGACAGATTGCTCAGAGATGGAATTAGGGAACACATTTATCACATCAAGAAGGGTACTTCATTTACTGCTCTAGCAAAACATGTCAGACACATGATCAACATTTAAATTTATGGTGCTAGGAAGATGTTATGAGAATTATAGGGGTGGTGATATTAGGACTCGGACTAAGAATTTAGAGGCCAGCTGGATTGTTGAGAGCAAATGCAGGACATGGCCTTAATGACCATGTACTGATGAGACCCTTCCTGAAGAATAGATCCTTGCGTAGATGTCATGTGCTTGGGTGGTTTACAACTATATATTGTATTTGTGCATTCTTTTTATTTAGATGGGAAATGCCATGTATTTTACTGTGGTTACAATTTATATTGCATTTATGTACCTTTAAATGTTTTTAACCTCTTTATCATTGATTCTTGAAGGTTTGATACAAGTAAAGGTGTGTGTGTCACTTTATATACACCTGAAGCATTCAGTAAAAGCGCTTGTATTTTGTGAATAAATCCGCTGAAGAATCGAGCCTCATCTCCGTTTGTTCTTTCATTGGATTGTTTTGTTTCTACACAGTGGTACCTGGTTACTGTTGGACTTTTTGGCC
>NC_056746.1:1034082598-1034135098 GCF_019279795.1 Protopterus annectens | reverse complement strand
TTGAAGGATACCTATTTACTGAATTGCACTACCAGTTACTTGGCAATAGCCTTATTAGCTTTACTCTGTATAGCTTTTGGAAATCTTGTTATAGCTTAGTAGTTATGTACAGATGCCAGTTGCTAGATCTTGCTGTTGACCAAGCAGTGTCCATAGCACTTCATTCAAATGTCACTTGTGAAATACTGCTTGGGCTCATTGGACTCTAAAGATGGCTGCACATGTTCTGATGTTTTGGACAAAAAAGGAAAATCTTCCATTTCTTTCTCTATACCTGGACAATAAAATCTGATTTAGTACTTTAATTTTGCTTCTCCACAGTTGACTTTATAATGTAGCTGTTTGCCAACTTCATTACTAGGATCCTGCCAACTTCATTACTAGGATCCTGTAAGGCACTTGCTCCAACATCTGATGTATAATTTTCCCTGTCTTTACTCTATGTAAAAGCATTTTTTAACTCTGACATTGTCAACAAATGTGAAAGACCTTGTTCACTATTTTCTATGATCTCTGGTTTTATTCAGTGTCCTCTTAACATTGTGTTTTATGTTTTGGTGTCTTGCTGGTAAGTCTGTTTAGTTCAGGGTTACTTTCTTCATTGGTTAAGTGGAGTCTTATCTTTCCCCAAACTGGCAGTGGAAATTACTGTCTTCATAGGAAAGTTCTTGAGTCTCCTTTAGCATTACTGTTTCTCTTCTGTACTCAAGTCTCACAAGTTCTCTGTTCAGCTTTGTGCATCTAAAAGAAATGTTTGGAAATCTGCCCTTCCGTATCTCCCTCACCTTTAGTACTTCTGTTTAAGTGCCCTCCTGTTTCTGTCCTGTTTTGTGCAAAGAATGTTTTAAGTCTTGGAGAATATGGCTTTACTAATTTTGCTTGTGTTTTTTGAGGAAGGTTGCGTTTTAGTTCCTGCAATGACATCTTACAGTATTGCATGTTTTGGCATGACACCAGGTCCTCTACTGCATATCCAAAACTGTTTCTAACACCCTTCTGTAGCTATTGAGCCAATTCCCCTTTTCTGGAGTTTGATTCTGGATCTAAGTGTCAGTGTCCTACCATCCTCCAAAATGTTATACTGGGTTGATAAGTCAACCTGTTGCTTTCTTGTTAGCCATATTGGCCTGCCCCATGGTGTATTTGGGTGCTCCCTTCACGTCAGAATTTCCACAGCCCCTAAACATGGGGGGGGGGTCTTTCCTGCCTTAGTCAGGAGCAGCAGCTATAGGATGCAAGTTTGCCTACAACCTCCTGAATTTGTTCATGTGAGGGGATATTCCTTTTATCATGAACTTGTTTATGTAAATTGCATACTTAACGATAGACCTGTCTTTATTTTCATTTGATTCAACTGCTCTGTGTGCCAGTACATACAATTGCCAGTCTTATTGCCTCGGACATAACTGGAACAGATGCTTCTGATTTGTTGGGTGTGTTTGCAGCAAGTTTTAATACTGGCATTGCACTAGCTATGTTAGTGTACACAACTGCCTACCAAAGTAATTCTTGGATACCTGTACATTACAATGATCTGAGCTGGGACTTTGGTTTGGAATGGATGTCCATAATGGCTGTTAAGTCAGAACATATGGCCATTATTTTGCTGTTTTTGTGATTACATACCAATATCACTGAAAGGGGAGATGAGGTAATTTGATCACTCCACTGTTTTTTTATTTTCACATACAGTTGTATGGCTTCAGTGGTTGTGTGAAGCCCACCTGTTGGTCACAGGGAATACACTGTATTCTGACTCATTGCAGTGTTTCACCTTCACAAGCTCCATTTAAGCGCAGAGCAGTTGTATGAACACTTGAATTAATATGGCAAACTTTCAGGGAAGGCGAGAAGGCAGGGAGGCACGGAAGGCACTACATTTGTTTTTAAGCATCAAGTTGAAATACTTATCTGAAGTAGTTAACTTTATTTTGTCCATCAACCTATGGGTTATCGGATCCGAGCCGGCAGCGTCCAACAGTGAAGATCCGAGCTCCAAGCCCCTCCCCCTTACCCATAACCCCCTGCTATCCCTTCCTGACCTTGGATCTAGTTTGCCGTGGATCTCTCAGCAGCTTGATCGAGCTTCCAGGTGTGGTAGTGTTGGATTTGTGGGAATCTTTTTTTCCTTAGTTAAAACAATTTTTTGTGTGTGAGTTAGCATAGTTCCCCAGTAGCATTAACGTTTTTCTTTAGTGTTTAGTTATCCTTTTAGTGTTGTTCCCTCCCCCTCGTGTACACGTTAGGGTGTGTGCGTTTTGGGGCCTAGCAAGTGTGTAAGTTTCTTTTGTAGGTATGGCAGAGGCACCCAAAACTTTCTTTTCAAAGTGTACCGAGTGTGGCCATAAGCTGTCCCCAGCGGATGGCCATACTCTGTGCGTTTTATGCTTCGGGGTTGAACATCTTTCTACCGGCTGCACTATTTGTGCAGCGTTCAACCCCAGGGCCGTCAAGGACCGGAAGTTGAAGCTGATTCTGGTGGGACTTCTGCCCCCCGGACTCTGCTTCGTCCTCCCTTCCCTCCGTGGCACCGCCACCTGCTATTCCCCTTCCCCTGGCCAGAACTCAACCTCCCACCTTGGGCCAGGAGGAGAGGGAAGCCAGAAAGGAGAAACTCTGGGAAAAGCACCACAAGCAGCGGGCCGAAGCTACTGCATCGGCCCCGCCAGCCAAATGGGTTTCTCCTCCTAGGGCCTCCGAGTCTTCTCCTTCCGGGCTCCGATCTCCCTGCTTTTCACCGGGGCTGGAGGAGGAGGCGACCCGGTTGCCTTCGAGGTCATCGAGGCGGCACTCCCGGCCCGCCTCAGTGCCCTCATAAAGGTCTACCCGCAGTATGTCTGATGTAGACTTGGACCGAATGATGCGTGGGTTTCTCCAGGCCCAGCTGCAGATGGAGTGCTCCTGCCTCGCGCCCCCCCCCCTCCGGGGGGCTCTACCCCCTTTTTTGCCCCGATTGCTCCTTGTCCGACCCACTACTGGGGTTTGGAGCCAGGTAACATCTGAGCCAGGGGACTGACTGCGCTGATGGTGTCTGGTACTTTGGCGCCTTAAAGTCTGTCGGGTCCATTTTCTTTGGATCCGAGCTCTGAGCCGAGAGCTGAGCTTCGGATTCGGAGGTGTCAGTATGGCTTCGGCTCGGTCTCGGTTGGAACATACTGGCCCTTCGGATACGACTGCATCTGCTCCAATCCGCACATCAGATCTGAGGGAGGGTCTGCTCTCGGATCCTAGGGAGAGCAGCTCTCTGACGTTCGATGTCGTGGAGAGGGTTTTGTCGAGGGACTCCAGGCCCCCGGCTTCAGCTACAGCTCCACCCTGCACTCCCTGTCAGACTGGTCTGCCTTCCATCACCTGGCCCAAGGGACAGCCTGCTCAGACGTCCCAGATAGTTCCCTTGTTGGAATAGGATGTGGTTGGTGAGGCCTCTTCGGACAGCACCCCCCCGAGGAGGTCCCCCACAAACTGAAGTGCAAGAGGAGGCACTTGGACGCCCCTGAGTCCTTGACAGAGGACACTGATTTGGAGGAAGGAGAAGGTTCCCCAAGGTCACCCCCCGAAGACGTCTCCTTCGGATCAGAGGGGGGTGGTCTGCCCCAAAACCTTCCTCTGACGAGTCTTTCTGGAGGCATTTGAAGCTGGCCCGTCTATCTTTTGAGTGTCCCCACCCGCCGATCCCCTGGTAGCCCTGATTTACTGCCAGGGCATGGAAGGAACCGGACTCTGGAGCCCATTCCAAAGAGGCCGGACAAAATTCTCAGCCCCCCTTCGGACAGGTAATTTTGGAGCAAGGGAGCCCCGGTAGATGCCATGTTGTTGGCGGCCACCACCAAAAGGGAAATGGCCCAGGAGAGTTCCTTGGTCCATCCTCCAGACAAGGAGTCTGGGATGAAGGACATTCTGGGGAAGTGGCTGAAGCGAACACCCACCTTTTCTGTAAGGTCACTGAACTATATGGCACACGTGATACGGCTCCAGCGGGATCTTATCAAAGAATACGCTGGGTCGCCCCCAGAGTCCATGTCGGTGGAGGACAAGAAAGTGTACTCTACCCAAATGGCCACTCAAAATCTCCAATACCTCTATGCAGCTACTATCCCATGCCACGGAAAGAGCCGCTAGAGCTAGTAGAGCGGGCGTCGTCCTACGGCGACAGGCATGGCTCCATCATTGTGATTTCGTGGAACCCTTTAAGGTGTTGTTCGCAAATGCGCCGTTTGGTTCTGCCCTTTTTGGCAAGACCGTATACGACGCACTGGCCCAGAGTGAAAGACGGGAAGACGTCTACTGTCAGAGTCCGCTTCTCTGCTCCCCAGAGGTCCTTCTCCGGGAACCAAAAGGGACAGAAGAAGATGTGGTTCTGGAAGTCTCAACAGTCCCGTTTTTGCTCTGGACCCTTCCTCCTTCGGAGGCAGAGGAGGACAGGGTGGACGCCGCCCCAGAGGCAGAGGGGGCCCGAAGAACTTTGGGTCCAGAGAACCTTTCTCTGATCGGCCCACGCAGCAACCCTGAGGGGTTACCCGACTGCTCCACTCTGGAGGCAGTCGGGGGCATTTCTCAAGGCACCTGGCAGCTTGGGAGTCCATTACAACAGATCGCTGGGTGCTTCAGGTCATATCCAGAGGCTACAAGATCCCTTTTCTCAAGCCCCCTTTCAGTCCCCGAAGTCCCACCCTATTAAAGGGAGGCGGCAGTCGAGGAAATACTCATACTGCTAGAAAAAAAGAGCAATCCAGCACGTCCCCCCAGACCAGTCCGGATCAGGCTTTTACTCCAGGTTCTTCTTGGTGCCAGAAACGACGGGGGACCCAAGACCAATCCTCTACTTGTCCTTTCTGAACCTGTCAGTAGCCAAAGAAAAGTTCCGGATGGTCTCTCTCCAATCCATTCTTCCCCTTCTGCTGGAGAACGACTGAATGTGCTCCATAGACCTCAAGGATGCGTACTACCACATTTTGATGGACAGACTATCCAGGAGGTTCCTCTGCTTCTGGCTGGGAGCCAGCCATTACCAGTTCAGTGTCCTTCCCTTTGGTCTCACCACAGCCCCCATGTTCACCAAAGTGTTAACCTCTGTAGTGGCCCACGTGAGACTCCAGTGAATTCAGGTCTTTCCGTACCTGGACGACTGGCTCCTGACCGCCCCCACCAGGCATCTACTTTGCACTACTGCCAGGGATTATTTTCCCCATCTAGCTCCCCGGCTGGGGATCACAATCAACATTGGAAAAGATTCCCTTCTGCCAACTCGAATTCTAGATTTCATCGGAGCCAGATTGAACACCAACCAGCTCCTAGCCTTCTTGACTCCGGACTGGCTATGAACTCAAACTCCATGTACTGGCCCTTCTACAATCCCCAGCTCCACCTGCAGAATTGGTCCTGAGGGCTCTAGGCTCGATGGCAGCAACCATCAACCTACTACCCATGGCGCGCTTAACCAGAGTTCTTCAATGGACCTTACAAGTCCAGTGGTCCTTGCTGCTACATCCCCTGAACTTTCCCGTTCCTCTCAGCAAGGTGTGCAAGAAAGCCCTCTTATGGTGGCTCCAGTCCCCGGACCTCCAGAAAGGGTGCCCTTTCTCTGTACCCCCTCCTCTAGCCACGGTGACCACGGATGCCTCTCTCCTCTGGTGGGGGGGCACTGCTTGGGCAGGACCGTCCAAGGCACGTGGAACCATTCTGAGACCTCATTGCATATCAATGTCCAAGAGATGAGAGCAGTGCTTTTGGTGTTGCAAGCACTTCAAAGCCTTCTTCCCTTGGGGACAATTGCGATCCAGACAGACATGTCGGTCGTCTGGTATACCAGCAAACAAGGGGGAACCAGGTCCTATCCACTTTGTCGGGAGGCCATGAGAGTGTGGGAATGGGCTATGTCCACCAACCGCTTTCTCATAGCGACGCACATACCGGGACTGTCCAACATTTTGGCAGATGAGTCCATCCATCCTGTCACCGTACGAGTGGTCTCAGAATCCGGAAGTAACTAAGCAAATCTTCTCCAAATGGGGTCAACCTCGTTGTGATCTTTTCGCCTCTCCTTCGAACGCAAAGTGCAGCGACTACTTTGCTCTAATTCCCTCACCTGGGGAATCCCCCAGAGACTCTGTGGTGCATGTTTGGCCACCCGGTCTACTCTATGCTTACCCTCCTCTGCCCCTGATGCTAAAAATTTTACAGAAAGCCAGACAGTTTGGGAGCAGAATAATCCTCATTGCCCCATTCTGGCCTCGTCAAGCTTGGTTCCTTTATCTATGGTCTCATCTAGTGAATCACCCATGGATTCTAGATCCCATTCCGGATCTGATCTCTCACCCATCAGGCCTGTCGACCCCGAATCTGGACAACCTCAAGCTCGCAGCTTGGTTGATCCAGTTCCAGTGATAGCTAGGACTCCTGGTATCTCATCCCTTATCAAGGCTGTTCTAGTAGCCGCTCACAAGCCATCTACTAGAAGAATCTGTAATAGTAAATGGAAGCGTTTCTCTGGGCGAAGCATCGGAACTTGGATCCCTTTTACAGCTCCATTGCCAGCAGTACTAGATTTTCTGTCAGGGTTATTCGACCAAGGTGCTAGCTCTTCTACGGTCAAAGTCCAGTTGGCCGCAATCTCTCATTATATTGGCAGTGATATCGGCCCAAATTATGTAAGACCTTCGTAAAAGGCACTTTCCTACCAAGACCTCCGGTAAAAGATTCCATCCCTCCTTGGGATTTAACTCTTGTACTTCAGTCTCTAACAGCTCCTCCCTTTGAGCGTGCAACTTCGGTGGATCTGAAATACTTATCTTGGAAGACGGCATTTCTTGTTGCCATAACTTCGGCCAGAAGGGTCTCGGAGCTTCAAGCCCTTTGTGCCAAGCCACCGTATTTGATTTTCCACAATTATAGTCTCACTCAGGACCAACCCCTCCTTTCTGCCCAAAATTGCATCGGAGTCTAATATCAATCAAGCTATTTACCAGTCTTCCCAAATTATCAGAACAAAGGTGAATACAAGTTGCACTCTGTAGACGTACATAGGCAACTAAGATTCTATTTGCACAGGACAGCTGATCACAGGAAATCAGACAAGCTTTTTGTATCCTTTGCCAAGTTCTCTTTGGGGAAAACCTGTATCAAGTCATTGTCCAGATGGATTTCCCAATGCATTCTTTTGGCATATGAGAGTTCGGGCCGGCCTGCACCTCAAGGAGTTCATGCCCATTCTACTCTATTGATGTCTACCTCTGCGGCTTTTCGATCTAGGGTGTAGATGACATTTGTTCAGCCACTTGGGCTTCATCTCATACATTTATAAATCATTACAAGTTGGATATTGTTTCCAGAGGGAGAGCATCCTTTGGCTCTGCAGTGCTCCGGAACATCCTTCCATAAGGACCTCCCAAGAATCCGGTAGCTGGGGACTCTTGTCCCATAGGTTGATGGACAAATGAAGTTAACTACTTCAGATTTAGAAGTTATGTACTTACCATAATGTTCCATCTGAGTAGGTAAACTTCATTTGTCAACAACCGTCCCCCTAATCTATATGGATGTTCAAAGGACTCCTGCTGTCATGGATTGTTTCCAGGTTAGAGTAGGGAGGTGGTTTTTGGTATCGTATGGTTTATGGATAAGCAAACTCTATCTGAGGTCAGGAAGGAATAGCAGGGGATTATGGGTAAGGGGGAGGAGCTTGGAGCTCTGATCTTAGCTGTTGGAAGCTGCCAGCTCTGATCCGATAACCCATAGGTTGCTGACAAATTTAAGTTTACCTACTTGGATGGAACGTTATGGTAAGTACATAACTTCTAATTATCTGGCATTGTCGTCATAATCTGCCAACACGAGCCTCCACTAGAAAACTGAAGGTAGGTGAGCTGTGTGAACCAAGATGCTTCTGTGTGGAAAAGTGTACACTTGCATGGATACGTATGTAGCTATTACAATGAGATCTGAGGTGTACACACTTGAGTGACTAATTGGTGGGGACATAGTACTGTTCTCATTATTTAACAATTAAAGAAAAGGTCTTTTTCAGTGCAGTATCTGGGAGAAGGCTCCAAATGAGAATTAAAATACACTTAATCGTCCAAGGAAAACAGTAAAAATGGACAACAAAATAATGGTCTAATGTGAAGTTAAGAATAGTAACAACTTAGAAAAAATTGTCTGTTTAGAATTCTATGTATACTAATATAAAGATATTTAGCACTTGCATTCAATTGATCCGACATTAAAATGGTGTAACTTGGTCTTGCAATAGGAAGAAAAGGAGGTAGTGCAAGGGGGAAAAGGAAATGGTGGGAATTGTGGTAGGGAGCAATGATGACGGAAATGGGAGGAAAAAGGAAGATGTACAAGTGCGAGAGCCCGTGTGTGTGTCTGTCCAAGCTTGGCATCGTCCACACATGGCAGTTGCTAAAGCACAAGTTTTCTCTAGTATTTTGAAAACAATACTACTACCACAAAACGTCTGGCGACCTACTTGGAGAGCAGACTGTGTGATGGCCAAAAGTTTTCAGTAGATTTTAACTCTGTATGGTGAGTACTAACTAAGGATGTTTGTTTGGGGAGAACCAGATGGGGTTGTAGAATCGTATTTTTGAAGGTTAGATGCTGTGGTAGTTCTAACCATTATAGTTTTAAGGTGAGAGGGGTGAGTCCTACTCAAGGTGTGTGTTTACATTAGTTGGTTAGGGTGACTGGTAGAAAAGTCTCATTTTTGAGTCTTTCTCTTCTCTTTTTGTGCTGGGCAAATTTCAGATTTTTGTCCAAACAGTTTTGTGTAGGTTACATTTGTTTATGGTAGTGTTATTGACTGAGATTTTTCACAGCAGAGCATAGTGTTGGATGTGAATAACATCAAATTTCAAGATTTAAAAGCAGGTTTTCATTGTTTAGTAGGGATTCAGTAGAGGAAAAGGATGCTTGGGGGTTTTTTTTTTTTTTTACACTTGTTGCAGTGCAGAGAAGGGTTGAGTCTCTAGCTTAATGCACTATAGCTTATTTATAAATACATTAAAGAACAAGAGTCATGCCTTGGGCCTTGAGGGAAGCTGAGAAGCTATGTTGTAGTTGTACAACCTGTTGCTAAGGTAGCTATTTAACATGGATGGCATGGTTTGGGACATTCCTAGGGTGGGTAGTTCAGTTAGATCAGGATGAGACTGGCACATCCTTTTGAAAAGGCAAGGAAGATGAGACTAAGTGACCTGTATTACTGTGAGCATGTGGGTGTGATGTGTGAAAGCTGTCTTTGGTTTGTAAGAGGAGGTTGTTGGTACTAAGGTGCTTGAAGCTGTGTGCATACGTTTTTTTTAGGAATTTTGGTAGTGAAGATAGTATTGTGATCCGTTTAGAATTCTGTTGAATTTCCCCTTTTGTGAAGGCGGTATGGATTTTGTTCCCAAATGGTTGGAGCATAACCGTGTATAATGGGCAGTGTGGCCATTAGATTTTTGGAGATTTGCTAACTGGGGTAGGGATGGACTTTAATAGAATGTTGAACTCCTTTAGCTGAGGAGCTGGTGGGGAGGTAGAGAAGAAATGGCATTTAAAACTGGATGAATTATTTGTGAATTGGGTGTAAATTTAGTTTAGTGTTAACAAACCCTAAAAGTTTCTGACATGTCTATAGACTGCTTCCTATAGAGGCAATGTTTTAGAATATCTCTGTTATATAATGGAAGGTTTGGTTGCAAGTTTGTACTTTGAATTTGCTGTGGTGTGTGCCTGCTTGTATTATTTTCAAGAGTATTTGTGTGGCCTTGTAGCCACTGATGGAGCAGCCACTGGTGTGTGTTTTTGCTTGGTAAACTGGTGTTTTGGTAGGCTCAGGTCTTTGTATCAATCAAGGGGAATGCTATCTGTGTATACTATAAATTGTCCAGGACCTTGCTAATGACCTGTGTAACTCTCTGCATAGTTCTGTTGTATCACTTGCTGTCTGCTCATAAGTCTCCCCCCCCCCATCCCACAAAACAAAAATAAAATGTTCAAGGCCTCCAGCATCTGCATGTAGAAATATGGTCTTACTCTGGTTTTTGAAATTTTGCATCCATATTTTCCAGTTTATTGCCAAGTTGCTTTGTAAGAATTCCTGGTAGCTGCAGCTATAGATTTTTCTACTGCAAATTGGATTTCAATACTTGGAACACTTCATATCAATCTACAAGTGCATTTTTCATTTGACATAAAACCACTGCTTTCTAAAAGTAATGTCACTCACCTTGTATGCCACCTCCTTGTAGCAAGGTATTACCATATTTAAAGTTGTATGCTACAGCTGCCTTGGAAGAGACCAGTGGCGTATACCCTGTCTGTTGCAGTGTCCATGCTTGGTATTGGTTAAAGATTCTTATTTTTGTGGAGTGGAATGCAGAACAAGATCATAGCATGGTTGTCCACTGGCAAGGGGTAATGTACAGCAAAATGTTGGGCATTATTTAAAAGAGGGATGGTAGTCCATTGGGATGTCAGCATTGGTATACTTGATCCTGCACTGCATGCATTTCTCCAGTAGTGAAAACTGGAAGATGTCTGAATGTAGTTTAGGAGTGTCAAATCACCTGTAGATATCTGGAGAAGATCCACAATGAAGACCTAAGGGTAGCATTTCAACTCTGTTAAAATGGCATTTATAATTGTAAAATGTACACCTTTATTATTTTTTTAACACAAATGAAATTAGTCTGATCTCTAGTGTACACTGGAGCAAAGTGTGTGGTGTGTGTACACCCACTTTGAAGTCATAGCCATGTTCTGAAAAGGGTACTTTTTGTGGAGGGGAGTGAGCAGTTTCTTTTTGCAGAGGCATTTGAATACCTTTTGGGTCTTAATGGAGTGGGCTGGAAAGATCATCCGTTGCAATAGTAGGAGTAATGCTGGTGTCATATTGCTCTGGATAAGCTGGAGTTAAGGAGTTTTTACTGGTCAGTGTGTTGCACCATCCTTATCTGTGGTCATTGGCTCTGGGTAATGACAGAAAAGCTTGTGGATGCAGGCTGCAGATGTTTCCTACTTTAGGTTTGTGATGTTCCTTCTCTGGCCAGTGATCGAAGATCCTCAGTCCTCGCTGCTGGCACTGGTGGGGGGAATGTTCACTTAGAGAGAAAAAAAATGCACATTATTGTCAGGCAGCTCTCTGCACAAAGTACAGTTTCACTTAAGAGCACAAGGGGAATGCACACTCCAGTCCTGGGGCTGAGCCTTCTCTCCAGGCCCCAAATAAGACTCCCCTTGCAGCTACAGAGTTGAGTCCTTAGCCAGGTGTTCCAAGCAAAGTAGTCCACCATGCCCTCTGAAATCTGTGCTCTGTGTCCCTGTTCAAAGTAGCGAACACACACACACACACACACACACACACACACACACACACACACACACACCTACCTGGGAAAGGCTGGCACAGCCTACCCGCTTTGCTACCTCCACCCAGATTATAAGGTAGATACACTGGCACCAGAACACCCCAAAGCCAGCTACTCTAAGGCTCTTGGAGTACCCAACTACTCTTAGTAAAATTAATACTTATACAAATTGTAGTTTTGTCAAACAGCAAGACTTCCAGAAGTGTGGAGCTACAGTACCACTAAAGAAATGAAAGTACTCAAAGTTAAAATATTTTTCTAAGACCAGCCACAATGAAAGGTTTAGATATAATAATACAAAATGAAAATACATAATATCTATTTGCAATAAACACCAGAGTTTTATATCACAAGAAATATAAAAACAATTAGACTTGGACAGATACAGAAAAAAACATTTAATTTCACTGTATTTTCCTAACTTACTAAAAATTACTGTTCCCTACTTGCTAGAGAAAGGCAAGTTGAAGTGAATGATTCTTTGTCAGGTTCCAGAGAGTACAGAGTGCTACTGACACATCTCTCCCTTGTATCGAAATACAATTTCTGTTCTGGTTACAGAATGACATCACATCTGGTCACCAGACTCTGGTTCCCACACTACCCCCTGAGACATGATTTGGCACAGATGTCACAATACACACACAATTTTGAGGTTTAATACAGTAGCTGGAAGCTATAAAACTTCCAATATTTCTAGCCTTCCTGCAGAAAGACTTTTCCCAGACCTTGCATCTCTGACTGCAGTCAGACCGGTGAGTGTGACTGTGACCGGTGAGTGTGACTGTGACCGGTGAGTGTGACTGTGACCGGTGAGTGTGACTGTGACCGGTGAGTGTGACTCTCTCAGACCGGTGAGTGTGACTCTCTCAGACCGGTGAGTGTGACTCTCTCAGACCGGTGAGTGTGACTCTCTATGGCCTAAACAGTCACTTAATTTCAGGATATTTTTCTTAAGGTTAGCGAGGCTGAGCTTAACCCATTTCCTTCTAGTATTCTGTTAAAATATATGCATTTCAGTAGTTGCATGAATATTTATTTCCTCTCCAGTAGGATCCACTGTTTCGTTTTAACACAAGCATCTATGTAAGTCAGTTTGATATTTAAATAACTTGTAATGCTTTATGAAACTCCAGCTAGCTATGCTGGCATATGTTACACACATGCACTGCCCTAATCTCTGGCACAGCTGGCACTACCTCATCATAAGGTTAGCTGGGATAATACTTTGTGAGGAACTCTGCAATCCACAAGGATATCTTTGAGTGCAGCCACTGCTTCAGAGTCACTGGGGGAGGTGGTGGGTGGACTTTGGAAACCTTATTTGGATGCTCCTCTGCTTCCCATATGAGGTGTATTTAAACATCCTCCACTGGAAGGAGGCTATAGCTCTGGGCCAGACCGAAGATATTTTGGAAGAGCTATTTCTGTCATCTTGTTGGGCAGGGTTTACTACAAGATAAGCTACAAACTTTTAGCTGCAGATAGTCGTATCTATAATTCAACTTGGTTCTTTACATCTGTGACAGACGAGCTGATTTTAGAAAATGAATCCATTTAACACTTTGAGCTGCTGCGCTGTCGCTCTCACTCTCTCGTACCATCTGAAACCTTTGGAGAATGTAGCTGCTTTTGATTTTATGTAGCTGTCATTTTTGGCTTTCCCTGTGTATGTTGGAGTAGTCTTGTTCTGTATGTAGTAAACTGTAGCCAGTTTCTAGTTTGCCAGTTGCTGTAGTGAGTCTGCCACACCTTCATTCTCTGCTTCAGTTTTTAGTTAGGCAGCCTGCATTATCTGATTTTGATATGACTGATGGAAAGCAGGGTAGAGGAATTTATCCAGCTTTGTCATAAGATGCAGTAAAGAAGGAACAATGTTTGTGTTATTCTCTGATCTGTAGAGAGTGCATGATCTTGTTCCCGTTTAATTTGAAGCACCTGTGTGAGTCATGCTTGACATTAAGGAAGTGATATTGCCTTCTCAGTCCATTGATGCCCAATGGCACCAGTACGAGTCAGACATCTTGCATAACCTTCTGTAGCAGGAATGATTGCTTTTTATTTTTATTGTGCATGTTTATATATATTTTTGTTGTATTTTTAAGTTCCTGTACATATTGTTAGCAATGTACTAAAAGTTTACTGCTTGTACCTTAATGTTTTTGTTGTGGAGCTTTTCTCCTTGGGTCTCTGCTGAAAACTGGGTTTTTTCAACCCAGTCAGGCACTACCAGGTTAACAAATGTAAGTAAATAAATGAAATAAATATTCCTGAATGGTCATAAATGTACATTTCTTTCTGAATGCATTTTAAGCAAATCAGAGTAATTTTATAACTCTCCAAAGGAAGTAGAGTTTTCAGTCTTTTGTAGGGATTGTAATTTCTATTGCCCTATTCTGTGGGCACTGACTGACCCTCCCCATCCTTTTGCTATGGTGCAAAACCTAGCACTGTACTTTATCAACATTTCACGACATGTTCTTCTTACTGCTGCTAAAAGGTAGTCGATGTTTTTTCTCCTGAATGTTGGAGAAATGTGCTAATATGTGATCTAGTCTCAAATGGTAATCTTCATACCTTTTTTTTTGCAATGTTACAACATATCAACACTTCTTAAAAGCCATAGTACCTTGAGTATGACAGATTGGTAGTTCTTTGCAAGACTAACACTACTGTTGCAGTTACAGAAAGGACCAGATATGTAGGAAGTTACTAGGCTATTGGCCCTGAGGCCCTTACAAGCCTGGTCAGCTATTAAGGTTGCCATGTTTTCAGGTGTTGAAAATTCGTACTGCAACTTGACATGGTTTGCGCTGCTTAGTCTCCTAATTTAATGTTTTTTGTTGATTTTGGTTAGTCATACTAGGGTAATGGCTTTTTCAAGGGAGACCCGAGGTGGTATTTATGCTACTAGGGGGAATTTGGCCAGGGCATTGGGGGACTTCTACTCTTTTGATGGGTGCGGTGGGATCTTTAACATCCACCTGAGCTACCACCAACACTGTTTTGTGTGATTATCAAGATTAAATTTAGTATCCAAGCCTTCTGCTACACTTACAGAAGGCAAAATGTCTGCTTTACAAAAAAAAGTTTGCTATTTTCCATGACCCCCCCCCCCCCCCAACAGATCTGCCTGAATCATTGCTGCTGTGTTTAGAGGGGACAGGCGGCAATCCTATCACTTGGGTGCATTAATACTTGCCTTCTGCAATGGAAAGCTTTATGGGCAATAATTCCCTGGTGTTTGTGCTGTTTCATGCAGGCAGAGACTTGTTCATTTGCAAAAGTGTGTGGGAAGTTGAGCTTGAAGTGGGTGGGCTTTCCCTTCCTCTTCTTCCACAGCAAAGAAACTGTTTTTCTTGAAGTAAAAACAAATTTCTGGAACTGTATTGTAGATGTGAAAGCAACCTGAGGGTTGAGCCAAACTGCAGGGAAAGTGTATACTTCCTTTTAAAATTCTGGGAGGCTTGTATCATTCTCAGTTTTTTAGGTACTAGTATCAGTAGTGCGTAGGTTTGGAAGGGGGGTGGTCGCCACAGTTATTGCTGTTGGCTCCAGGTTTTCAATCACTAGCATGGCTTTAGCAGTACATACATTGTACACAAAGTTCTTATCCAGTGCCCTGAAGTCAGATTAAAGTGAGTTTGTGTGTGATGAAAATGGCAAAGTAGTTGTGTCCTCTGTTCTCAATTTGCACAATAGTGTTTTGCTACAAATCTGGTACATGAAATATACTGTCGCAGAAGAGAACTGTTGGTGTCCAGTAATAACTTTGTTT
Organism: Protopterus annectens; assembly: GCF_019279795.1. Classification (NCBI taxonomy): domain Eukaryota; kingdom Metazoa; phylum Chordata; order Ceratodontiformes; family Protopteridae; genus Protopterus; species Protopterus annectens. Next base: position 1,034,119,966 of record NC_056746.1, on the reverse strand, counting down.
TTACGTTTTTAGAATAACATGGACAAGAATGTAAAAAGCAATCAAGAGAATATACCGGGACCTTGCAAAAAGGTAGTGTTACTGATTCTAATTACAATTATCTATAATTGTACCCAGAGTCCATTTTTTGTGGTACACCTATTTGCCATGTTGTGTTCATAATTTATGAAAAATAAATTTTGTAACTTTTCTGTCTTGATTATATTTGGGTGAATGATATTTTAACATGGAATCCTGTATCGGATACGAAAATGTATTGTTTTAACTTCATTTTTTCCTAGACTGTTTATTGTAATGTGGTGGATCTCAGTTTGTATTGGTGTAGAACAAAAACTCCTTGCCTATTCCATTGTGTGAGGAGGGCAGCTCATCTCAAGAACTGAGGTTTTATTTGGGGGTACATCTACAATTTGTCATTAGTTCAGCTCCCAAACTAATTGAAAATCTTAACGGATCAGCTTGACGAAAGTGAGGGCTGGATTTGTAAAGCAGTGCAAATAAACTTGGCATAGAGCTTGCATTGCTTAAGTAATGCTAATTAGAAGTAAAGAAACAAATGAGGAAAAATGGAACGTGAGGAGTCTTTGCTACAACGCAGCCAAGAGAACTTTGTATTCTCTCCATTACATTCCTCTGCTTCATTTACGATGAGGGTGAATTTTTGTCCCACACTGAGCAAAACTCCAGGAATGAGAAACCGGTACTGTGAGCAGTTTCCCTAATGATGGGCTGCTAATGTTGCATCAAAGGAGAAGCAATAGAAGAGGTGGCAGGGAACAGTGAATGGGTGCGCAATTACTGGTTCACTGAAAGGGGTGAAAACAACAGGAGAATAAGAAATTGGATATAGTAATTGGAAACACAGCAGGAAAGTTGTAAGGTTAAGTAGTTTTGTAGGAAGGATGTAATCCACTAGCAAAGAGAAAAGGGAGGAGGGGTGGAATGCTGGGTGAAAGCAAGCAGTAGGGCGCACAGATGTGCATTGAATACCACAGGCAGAGTAAGATGGATGTAGATGCATTAAGGGGCCCTTTACATAAAGGGGTAGGCAAATGCTGACAGAATGGGAGCTACAGGTAGTTTTCAGGCTGACTGTCAGAGGGGCATTGCTAGGATCTGGTAGGTGTTGGTCCAGTGTTCATTTGGTTAGTGGCAAGGACTACACCCCTATGTGGAGGCCTAATGGCATTGTCCAGCCAATCTAGTGTCCTCTTAGCTTAAGAGGGTTTGCTGCATGGTGACCCAGTGGACCATTACTGTAAACTGCAAGCCTCTACTATTTGCTCCCATTCTAGCATAGCCAGAGCTGGCAGTTGGAGTAGGATAACCTGCTCAGGATGATCAGAACCTGCAGCTTTGTCTGCTTACTCCTTGTGTTTCAGCACAGGCAGAGCATGCAGTCACCCAATGCATATGACCACTTCCTCTTACCTGTGCTAATAAGCAGAAGCTTAAAATTCCAGCAGCTCAACCCATATGTGTAGCAGCATATGAAAAGAAGGGACAAGCTATTGGACTCCCATGTTAAGACTGGACTCTTTGCTGCCACAGTTATGCACAAAGGAGCAGACGCAGCTATGCTAATGTTGAGTGCTTTGGAACAGACACTTCTACACTAAACACCTGTATGCAGTGGTGCAGGAGCATGACATAATGTCCACTATGCCCTAGGATTTTTATCCTGTGATTAGTTCTGTGAAGCAGTATGGTGCTACAGCACATTCACTTGCAGCAGCCGGCTTGGAATATCCTGGTATCATTCAGATGAAATGAAAGCAAAACAAGAATCGGTAAGGTACCATTTATGGTAGACTACAGTAATTAAGTGTAGTACTTGAATAGCAGTCATAGGAAATTTGTAATGCATCTGGGATATGTTTGCATATAATCTGTTTCCCATGGCCAGGTAGGCAATGGCTTGGATCACTGTACTAATGGCTGCAGTGATCACTTTTATTATTAGATGCTGGCCTTCCTGGACAGCACAGGACTTGAGGGTTTCACCAGTCCATTCACTGAAGTAGATGTGCAGGAGATGGAACTTAAAGGAAAACTCCTTCTCCTACAGTTTAACTCAACTCTTGGGTTATTTTTCTCCCTAAGATATGATTTCAGTACTGTGTAGGTACCTGAAACATGTTTGTAGTTTATAAAACTTTGATTAAGTCACTTTGGTATCAATGGAAGAGAAAGGTCACCCACTTTGTTTAACTTCTCACATAAGTTGCAGAGGAATTTGTCTGCACCTGCATGACATACCACAGACGGAAAATTTGTAGTAAAGAGCACAGGCTGCTGTAAACAAGACAAGGGTGAAAATGTTTTCCATTCTCTTTTTATTGCAGAGAGGAAGAGAACTTACACTGATTGATTAACAGCTGCTTCCAATGTAGCCATGTCGTTCATAGGTTGGTACTAGGCTATCTGACCTAGGGCCTATACAAGCCTAGCCATAATTCCCTGGCTATTTCTTCCCACACTATTTACTACCTGGACCCCTGTCTAGCATGGTGACTGACATGATCCCTGGGGTGAATTTCCTTTCTCCCATCCAATCGTCAAGGTTCCTTTTGAAGAGGTCCAAAGAGGCATTCTGCTTGACCTGTATGAGTAGTCTATTCCAGAGACTGGGGAGTCTGAGTCAGGAACCTATCCCTCCAGCATGTTTTGTTTATTGTGATAAGGTTTAGATCCCTGGAGTGTGTGGCTCTGTGGGATTGGGATTTCTTTAGTGTAGCATGTCCAGCAGCTTGGGTTTGACATGGCCTTGTATGTTAAGCAGAGATCGCCTCGGAGTAGACCATCTGTGACAGAGTATAGCTGGAGTATTTTTAAGGTGGTCAGCATAAGGCATCTGCTTTAGGCCTGTGATTTCTTTTAGTGAGGTATTTCTGCGGCCTTTCTAGTTGTTGCAGGTGTCTTGAGAGGTACATAACCAAATGGGGTGTTTTCTATAATGGGGTCTAATGAGGGATGAGTACAGTGGGACAATGATTTCCTTTTTTCTGTATGAAAAGCCCTTAGTGATGTGCCACAGGATTTCCTGACTTGTGGCAATGTGGCTATCGAAGCTGAGACCACTGTCCACCTGTGTCCCTAAGTCTCTTATCACACTTTCGGTGTTTAGTGTACTGCCACCTATGTGGTAATTCACGGGTACATGTGTTTTTTCCCAAAGGGGATAACTATACATTTCTTTGCATTGAGCTTGAGCCCATGGCTCTGGCACCAAATATCTGTTTCTGTAAGGCCATTTTGTAGAGTATCGACATCATTTGGAGATTCAATAATTGCTCCCGGTTTGCAGTCATCTGCGAACTTTGTTAGCCAGGGTCCCTTAGTATTGGCCTGTATTTCAGAGAAGTAGATGCCAAACAAGAGTGGTCACAGGACTGAACCCGGAGTTACTCCACTTGTCTGGAGCTGGATTTGAAGTCTTACTTTTACAGTGTGGGTTTTGTCAGTAAGCCAGTTGGCAACCCATCGACTGACGTAGGAATTAATGCCCAGCTTAGTAAGTTTATCTGATTCCAGAGTGGGGGATGGTGTCAAAGGCCTTGGCGAGGTGCAGATAGGCTGTGTGCACCGCCTTACCCTCGTCCATGGCTCTGGAGATTGAGTTTAAGAAGTCACTCTGGTTCAGGAGACTAGCTCGGTCCTTCATGAACCCAAACTGGGTGGGGTCCAGTGTTTTGAAGGTTGCCAATGTCTTAAGTTCCATGGCCTTGCATATCAGGCTTGTCAGACTGATGGGGGCAGTAGCTCCTGGGATTAAAGGTGGATCCCCCCCCCTTGTGGAGTGCGATAACTGTAGCTGTGCACCACTCGGTGGGCACGAAGCCTGAGGTGAGGCTATGATTAAACATGACACTTGGGTGAGGTGCCAGTTCATTTTGTAGTTCATGTAGTACACAGCCCGGGATGTCATCTGGTCCCATGGATGCTGTATTCGTAGCTTTGGAGAGTGCGTTTTTTTACCTGTGCGGCCATTATTACTGGAATTTGGCAATCTTCTGGTATTGAGATGAGCCATTTGGGGGGTGAGATGGGGTGAAGTTGGCACTGAATTGATCTGCCAGGATATTGGCAGTATCCTTGGGATCACTATATTTAATGCCATTCTGTTGTAACTCAGAGCAGACCTGAGCATTGCCATTTAGATTCTTGACGTAGTTATAGAATGCATTGTGGTTGTCTCTGGAGTCTTTGGCAATTTTATTTTCGTAACTAGCTTTGGAGGATTTTGAGGGATCTTGGCTTCTTACCGAGGCTGCTAAGTGAGTTTTTTGCATAATCTGAGCAAGTAGATCAGCCAATGGTTCAAAGGCAGTTGTCGCCTCTCGACAAATTTACATAAGACTGCTCAATGGTGTAGCGGTTAACGTTGCCACTTCATAGCAAGAGGTTCTTCAGACTGATTCTCTGCTGAGGTGCCTTCTGTGCATAGTCTGCATGTCTTCCCTGCATTCATGTGGGTACTCTGGTTTCCTCCCACATTCCAAAGACATCTGGAGCATTTCTCCCTGGGCCTCTGCTGGAAGTAGGTTTTGTCCTTGTCTGACTTTTCAGTCAAATGTTAAAATAAGCAGCATCACAGTACTGAAATGCTAAGCTTAAACTTTAAATGTATAGTTGTATAAACAAACATTTTAAAGATTACTTGAATATAGTTTCAAAAATGTCTGATATTTAGAGCAACGTCAGAACTTTTTTTTTTCTTGTAAAGTATCAGCACATTTACCAGAGTAGAGGGAGGGCTGTCAATTCATTTTGGACTACAAAAAGATACTTTAAACAAAGGCCTAAATTTAGCAACTGTTTTTGGTTGCAACTGTAATTCCTTGGTATACTATACAACAAGCCCTGAGAGAGACAAATGAGGGCCATTCAAGAAATAAACATTGTAGTCCTGTTAACACAGCATGCAAGATGACAGTGACTGACACTAATCTCAGATGTCAATGGAATGGGAATACACCACTACTTGCATGAAGCATGACTCTTTGACTTGGATTATGAGAAAGTCTTGCAGAACAAGTTCATGTTGGTGATTTTTGGATGTTAAAATAACTCTGGGAAAACGGAGTCAAAAAATAATTTGTTTAGTTCTAGGGCAGAGTTTTCCTTGAACTTTGCACTCCAGGCCTGTGCTGTCTGTGGGGCACCAACATCCGTTGCCTCCTCTAATATATGGCAAAATTAAAATGGCAGTGTAAGAGTATTGAGTGAAACATTTGGCACATCTAGAGTGTTTATTGATTTCGCATATAATGTTCATAATTATCACTGGTGGTGACATTTTTGAAATCCTACCAGCCTCTCGAAAGTAAAATCAACTTTTTTACTGTTTTCTTTTTTCTTCCTGTCAAAGTAATTTTCCCCAGGAAAGACTCGCTGGTTTTTGACTTGACCATGGAGCAGATTACTGGTCCCACTGCTGGTTGCTAGAGTGATTCAGCTGTAGCAATTTGTTGTACTTCAGATTCTTCTGGTGTAGTACCTGTAGCCCCTATAGGTTCATACTAGGCTATCTGCCCTGGGGCAATTATAAGCCTAGCCGGATTCTGTATGGCTTGCGCCACCCCTTGATTTGAGTATACTGTGCCCTTTTTAAGGTTTAGTTTACTGTGCCTCTGTCTAATAGTGACACGGGAGTAATCCCTGGGACAAACCTACGTTCCCCCATCCACTTATCGAGATTCCTCTTGAAGAGATTCAGTGAGGTGCTCTGCCTCACATGAACTGGAATTCTATTCTAGAGCGAAGGGAGCCTCTGGGTTATGAACCTGTCCCTCCAGCAAGTTCTATTCATTTCTGTGCTGAGGTTGAAGTCCCTCGAGCGTGTGGCTCTAAGGGATTTAGATTTACTGAGGTGGAGCATGTCCATTAATTCTGGATTTGACATAGCTTTGTATGTCAGGCATAGATCACCTCGAAGTAGGCGGTATGGAACTGAGTAGAGCTGGAGTTTTTTTTAACAGAGCAGCATATGGCATCTGTTTGAGACCCTTGATCCTCTTGGTGAGATACTTTTGGGGTCTTTCTAACTTGCTGCAGGTGTCTGGTAAGGTACATCCCAAAAGGGGCATTGTATTCTATGATGGGCCTGATGAGGGATGAATAAAGGGGCACTATTACCTCTCTTGATCTAGATGTGAAACCCTTCGTGATGAGGTGGGCTATGTAGAAGGTCTTACTAACCACTTGACTATACATTTTTTGGCATTTAGCTTTAAACCATGGCGCTGGCACCAGTTATCTGTCTCTCTCAGACCTTTTTGAAGGATGTTTGTCAGCTGGAGAGTTTATTATGGCGCCCAGTTTGCAGTCGTCTGCGAGTGCGAACTTGGTGAGCCATAGTCCTCCCACGTTTGCCTGTACCTCGGAAAAGTATATACCGAACAAGAGTGGTCCCAGGACAGGACCCTGTGGGACGCCACTTGTGACCGGTTTCGAGTCTGACATGGCTCCAGCAACTCTCACTCTGTGGGTTCTGTCTTTGAGCCAGTTTGTGACCCATCTTGTGACATAGGGGTTTATATTTAAGCTGGATAGCGTATCTATGATGCCCGAGTGGGGTATTGTCAAATGCCTTTGCAAGGTCCAGATAGGCTGTGTGGACTACCTTCCCTTCATCTATGGCTTTGGTGACTGTTTCAAAGAAGTCAACCAGGTTCAAAAGGCAGGATCTGCCCTTGACAAAGCCGGACTGGGTAGGATCTAGTGTCTGTAGGTCCCCAATGTCTTTGTTTATGAGCTCCATGATGATCCTCTCCATAGCCTTGCAGACTAAACTAGTCAGGCTTATGGGGCGATAGTTTCCAGGGTCCGTAGAGGCTCCACCTTTGTGGAGTGGGACCACTGTTGCTGTACGCCATTCTGTGGGCACATATCCTGTAGTGAGGCTGAGATTGTATAGCTGTCTTATTTGAGGGATTAGTTCCTCTTGGAGTTCATGTAGGACGCAACCTGGGACGCCATCTGGTCCCATGGAAGCAGTGTTTTTTTGCTTTGGAGAGGGCAGCCTTCACCTAAGCATCTGAGATGTTTGGGAGGCAGCCCTCTGCCGGGATAGATACTTGCTCTTTTGGTGGGGGGGGGGGGGGTGGAGAAGTTTGCACTGAACCTGTCTGCCAGGATATTGGCGATGTCTGTGGGTTCAGTGTATTTTTTGTCGTTGAGAATCAACTCTGAACAAGTCTGGGAGTTGCATCCCAGGTTTCTAACAACTGAAAAAAGCCTTATGATTGTCTTTGGTGTCCTGTGCAATTTTTCTCTCTAAGCTGGCCTTGGAGGATTTTGAGGGATCGTAATTTTTTGCTAGTACTGATCAGAGATGCCTTCACTATTAGGGATTTTGCTCTATCATGTAGTAGCTTCCTCCTTCTGTTGTACAGTTTATGGCAGGGGTCCACCAGACCGGATGCCTGCCTTTGGATGATTGGGTCTTGGTTTTGGGATAGCATGATCCATGCATTCCTGGAGATGTCCGTAGAATGCATTTATATAGGATTCTGCAGTTTGGGCCGTAGTTTCCACTGGCCCTGGGGCCTTGAAGGATTCCACTTCGGTTTGGAGAAGTGAGAAGTTCGCTTTTGAGAAGGTTTTCACTGTGGTTTTCTGGGCTGGGGGTGGGGTCGGGATGTGGACATCCAGTGAAATTAATTTATGGTCTGATCTTACCAATGAGGGATATACTTCTGGTGTGGAGCATAGAGTCCCCATGTTGGTAATGATCAGGTCTAGTATGTTGTCCCCTCTTGTGGGAGTGGTGACTAGTTGTTCCATAGCAATTGAGTTTATAATTTCCAGGAATCTTTGGGCTAAGGTGCTGGGGCTTGAGTAGTGCTTCCAGTCAATATTTGGGTAGTTGAAGTCGCCCAATATAATGGTGTTCGGAGAGATCTTCGTGTTCTCCAATGTTTTCAGGAAAGCCGAGTGGGATTCCTGACAGAGGGTGGTCTGTAGGATGCTGTATGGACTAGGTGTTAAGCACATTCTCTGCAGCTGTTATGTAAGAATGCTGTGCCAATCCCCGAGGAAGCTGCTATTGCCATTAGTAACATGGTCGGCCCAATTTTTCCTGTCAAAGAAACCAAAACTCAAGTATGTATTTGCTTCTAAAATTTCTTTAGATAGGAGTATGTTGTACTGGGCCTGGATCATGGTTTAATTCTGGCTATTGATCCTTATAAAGTTTCTGGTATAAGAAAGGGAGATTCCTCTCCAGAAGCTTGAATTTGTACAGGAAGATGCAGGGATGGAGACTGTTCTGTTTCTCTGATTTGTGACTCTCAGAGCTGCCTTTTTTTTTTTTTTTGAACTGTTAGAATGTTCAAGTGTATTCAGTGGGTGGATCCTGAGGTTTGTAGCCCTCTTGAGTACAATTTTCCTTAGTCATTCAACTGCCATAAAAGGCAGATAAGAGGTGTAAAGCTTCTCAGTCTTAAGTTTATATTAACTATGCCCAAACCTGACCCACCTCCTACATTTTCTGACAAGGATGGGAAAATGTATTGGTGTGTGTGTGTGTGTGTGTGTGTGTGTGTGTGTGTGTGTGTGTGTGTGTGTGTGTGTGGGGTGAGTGTATACGTTTTGCATGTCTGCATTCTCAGAACCTTTTCAGAGGATAGAAACACTATATTTTAAATTCTCCCTTTGGTAGAGATTGTGTTTGGCCCCCTCAGCTGAAGAGGTGATCAAAGCGTGTGATGAAAGGGGGGAAACTGATCCAGGTAATCTGAGAAAAAAAATTATGTGCTCCTTTTCTAAAGGAATTTTCTATCTCCTTGTCCAGTTTTGACAAAAAATAAAAAGTAGTAAAATAAACTTTCGAGAAAATATAGACAAATGGATGTTTAAGCAATGGCAAGGGGGTTCTAAAAGACTCTCTCTTTTTTTTTTTTTTTTTTTTTTTTTTTTTTTTTTTTTTTTTTATATATTCAAGAGACCATGTGAACCCTTCCCACCTTGGTCCCCTTTTTCTACCAGAAAGTCTGAATTTGCATTTTTCTGTTTGGCAACAGATAGTTTGACAAATGAGTTCTGAAAATCATTTATCAAGGTTACAGATGGTAATGGAAGGAAATTCCCTTCTTTGCAGGGGGTCATTCCTCATTCTCTAGGTCATGCTTTATCATTTCTACTGGTTCTCCATCACGTGCTGTCTATGGAATGATGGAATCAGTCCTTGTCCCCAGGTATGGAAGGCTTTTTTTTCTTTTGTTTTTTCTTGTGCCAAAGAATTCCTAGACACCCATTATAGATTTTGTTTTCCTTTCCTAAACCTGTTCTTGATGCCCAAATTCAAAATGTTACTTCACAAGCTGTTGCATCTTCCTCCTTTCAAAGTTTGACAGCATCAGACTTGAAATATCCCTAGTCACCCAGACTTTGTTTTCTTAATGTAATCCAGGCACATGCAACCTTATCCGTTCTCTGCTTTACTGTTTGGACTATCCATTGCACGGAGTGTGTTCACAAATTGTATAGTTCATTGCAGGCTACAGGGTATCCACATTTCTAAATATTTAGTCAACTTATCTTTGCCAAACTCTTTTTCAAAAGTGTGAGAACTCACTCTTGGGTGAGAGCCTTTTACACAAGCTGCATTTCCAGAAAACATTCAAGCTGCATTTCCAGAAAACATTCAAGTCTTGACTCCTTCACACAGGATTGGGTTCTGGGATTTCAGCTAGACCCTTCAATTCGGAGCTGATCTATATCTAGATGGATTTCTAAGGTTTTCAACTCTGAGTTCGGTTGCTTCTAGGGAATACCTCGTGATTTTGGGTCTCATGGAATATATGGTTTTCATTATATCCCTGGCAAGACTTCACATGAGAAAGATGCAGTGGTATCTGAAATCCTCTCTGGTAAAAGGATCAGCACCCTTATTTTTTCAAATCCCAGTGTTTGGGTTTGTCAGAGAAATCTTTTGGTTAAGACAGATCCTTAAATCCAAGTCTACCATTTTCTCTCCTTGCTTCAAAACAGTCGGTCACCACAGACTCTTCAGACTTTGCTTAGGGAGCAGTTTCAAGAGGGGTAAACAGTAGGGAGTGTGGGACACCAAGGACTGATGCAAGCACATAAATATCAAGGATATGCTTCCCATGTTGAAGGCAATCCACTCTCTACTATCTTTGGTCCCCAAGACCTCAAGTGGTTAGACAATGCCGCTTTCATGGTGTACATCAAGCAAGTGGGATACAGGGTATTGCCTCCTTTGCAGACTAGCCACATTGGGTTGTGATATTACTTCATAACATCTCTTTCTACAGGCATCCTACATTCCATCTGAGCAAAATTGTGTGGTAGAAAAGCTGGGCAGGAATCCATCTGTGGGGAGTTCCTTATGTAGACTTCTGCCTCCTCTCTGAACAATTAGCTGGCTATTTACTGTTCCAGGACTCCATACAAGGCGGCCTGCAAGATGGATGTTGTAATTTCCTTGTACACTACTACTCATGTTATAAGAGTTGCCTTTAGGTGCATTAGTTGTATCATTTACTGATGTACCTTTTCGTATAATGACCCAGCAAGGAATGGCAGCCCAGTGAGGGCTCTAACAGAGTGATGGCCCACTAACAGAACAGTCACCTTATCTGCATCCAGGCAGCGCTAGGCTGTGGGCAGCGCATAACATTGCTTCCATTGTACTCATCCTGGTGTTCCCAGTGATGTATTCTCTTGCCCACTTGCTGTTACTGTTAACATAGGTACTTCTGTGCACCTACATATGCCTTTCTAGCTTGCATTTTCCAAAGTTGGGGTCCAGCAGAATGGGTGAAGTTCAACCTCTCAAACAACGATGCCTTCCTATAGACACTTGGGACACATGGATAAAGGTTGTACAGGGCAAGGGAGGTCACCACTAAGCACCAAAAGACTCTGGTTGTGAAATACTGATACAATGTCAGTGCAGTGGGTAAGAGAACTACCATAGAACAGTATGTAAATGTTGTGAATTTTGCCACAGAAGCAGGATTTTAACAGAGAAGAATAGCAACAGCGAGTGGTTCTTTAAGCTGGGCATTCTGTTTGGGGATGGGTGGTTTCTGGCATTTGCACATGGTGACGAGGGGACGGGCATCATACCTGGGTGGTGGTGATGCAGGCTTAGTGCAGAAACATTTCCAGGAAACCAGCCAACTGAGGACCTGTACAGCAGGAAGCATATTCTGAGTGTACCAATGCAATGTTGGCTATACTAATCACTGCCTGTCCTGCATGGGTACATACAAAGTCACAAGATGGCTACCACAGGTAGGAGTTTCACAACTTGACTGTGGGTATTCAGTTATTAGCATGCACAAAGTGGGACATGAAGGATTGTTTTTGTGGGCTGAGTAGCATCACTTTGTGTGTCCCTGGTGCACAACACTGCTACCATGACGTGCAGATGCTAGGCTAGAGCAAAATGTTGAGGCTAGTCCCTGCAAGGGTCTGATTGTCAACACACTAAAGGAATAGTATCTGAGACTATATTTCTGGGTTGACCTTCACCCACTTGCTTGGAAGACACTGTAGCCTCCCCTACTGCTGTCCTACAGGCTGCACAGCAAAACTTGTTGCCTACTGAGTGTGAGGACTTCCACACTAATGTGGACACAGTGGTAAAACCACCAAGAGCAGATGATCATACTATATCTGACTTGTAGAACCCACTGTACAGAAGACAGTGCATCAGTGTGTTCCACTTTCACAGCTGGACCCTGACTCATGTGAGACTCTTCCTTGATCATCAGATACAAAAAAACTAATCTCTGGCACAATGTGCAACTATCCGCTTGGGAATGAAATAGGATGTCATACTGTGTGGCAGTGAGATGGAGTGAAGGGATACTGCTATGAGTGGCCTTGCACACTTGATGTTGGGACATGCAGCTTCTTTTGGTGAAAAGTATTTATCTTTGACCCCAGGGTTTCCCATAGTAACAGAACTATTTCTATGGTGGAAGTACAGGAAAACCCTTTCAAAGGACAGTCTGCACTTTCTAAATGTTTAGGTTTGACTGCACTGGCACAAACATAGGTTGATTAGGCTGCTTGACTGCACAGGGAGTGCTAATCTCATGTGCAACATCCATACAGGTCCACTTTTGCCACTCTGTATTTTAGGATATCTGGATCTGCACTACTTTTTCAGGTATAGGGCCACTGCTGCACAGCCCCGTAGTGCTTATCACACACACTATATGGCTGCAGTCAACAAACTATATAGTCCTTTAAGGAGACTGAACTTATCCCTTATGAACCCGTTTCCACCTCTTCTGTGGTCTCCTTAGCCTATTAGTATGAATTGCTGTACATCTCTTAAACATCTGGTTAGTGATGGCTATAATCCTTTCTACTCCATCTTTGTGTGTGGTGTATGTGGACCTGTGTTCAGTGACTGCCAGGCATAGTGTTTGCATAATGCTATATGCAATGTTCGTGTACAACACTGCACTACCACTAAACTATCATTGCCTGTAGAGGTCAGCTAGACATTGCCACTCAGTGCATGTTGCTGTATACAGTGTGCAGTGATATCTGTCGGGGGTGTGGTGTTGCTGGATGTCTTCTCCCATCCATGTCACTGGAAGTGGTTACAGTAGGTTTTGCTGCAAAAGGATTGCCTTGTGTATCGTACTACAGTTATTTGGCAGGCTGTAGTGGGGACATGGCACACTGCCCCCCCCCCCCACCCACACACACACACACACTTCTAGACAACACAACTGGAATTTCACGCCAGACACACTATCACATTTCTGGTTTGAGGGTACCTTTGTAGGCTGTTAAGCCATGCTTTGGGGGTTCCATATGATTTATCAACTAAAACATTGACTAAACCTCCACTGGCTGTGCTGCATCATGTAGAACATAGTGGTATTTGGGAAATATTTAGGATGAGAACTGTGCATGTGTTTTGTATGTGGCTGTAGATGTGCAAGAGCAGCATTATGGTCTTACCACTAGGTGGCTGTATGGGATGCCCTGTACAGAATGCAGTGACTTGTGTGCCATATGTAGAACTCATGGGCACTGCCAGGGAGCTGTGCTGATTCATGGCTACATGCTACCTACATTTATACTCTCCATTCCTATTGATAATACTCCCCATTGACGCTATTTGCACCTATGTGACACCTATGTGACAAAGCCCCCAGTCTATGGCTCTGGGCACATCCGGGAGGCTCTTGGCTGTAGATTATAGTATCTTGAAAGCAATGGATGATAGTGACTTTTCTTCCACTTGCTGTTGTAGAAGAGTGAATCTGTTTTCCCAAGTGTGGAAGTACGTAGAAGCATCTTGAGTGATTTTCATGTTAATGCCTGCAATACATTTAGTGTGCGTACCCAGTTTCTTTGAAACATTCTTGCACTTAAGGTATGTGCATCTCTTACCATATTGTTACCCACAGGAATAAATGTTAGCATGTTTCTCCAGTTCCAGTCTGTAGGCTAGGCTTTGGCAACCAATGCTAGTAAATGTGTCCAAAATGCAGCCAATTCCAGACGTGATGGTCTAAGAGCTGTTGGTATGAAATATTCTAGAGGTACTTTAGCTTTCTTTTATGTGCAGCCAGGTTACATGCCTGGGAAATTGCTTATTTAAGATGAGATGCTGGTTAATGAAAGATGAGATGCTGGTTAATGAAAGCCTCTGCTAGCGTCTGCTTATAATTTGACTACTTGGGTTCTTTGCCTTTGTACCCAAAATAATTACTTGCGTTAGTTTGCACCTTGTCATTTTATGAAGTGCTACCTGCTTTTCTCAAGCTGTAGGTCATTGCTCACTAGATAGTTTCTTCTGCAAGTTATGGCAGTTTGATTATCCATTTTCTCCAGCATTTGAACTGTTGCCCTGTAGAGCTATGTGGTTTTGTCAGGAGTTTTCTAGCTGCATGTTCTGATTTTGTACACAAAGGTGTACAGTAAAGTTCTCCAATTGTAAATGCCACTCTTTGTATCTTCTGGTAATGGGTTACTTTGTTTTCTTATAGTCAAAATTTCCTTTATCACAAGGATAATCATTGATTTAACATACTTTAGTTTGTGTCTTTACCCTTTTCCCGGTGTGGGGTTGCCTCAGTGGAACTCCGGTCCGCTAATGATTGACAGTTGATTTTTACGTACCTGCTTGCCAGGTCTGACGCACAACCTTCAACGAAGGTACGCCCATTCATGCATGTCTCCACACAGAAGTTGCTCTAGCTGAGAATCGAACCGGACAGCGGCTTACTGTGAGGCGACAACGCTACCGCAGCATCACGGTTGAAAAGGGGTTATTACAGACCAGTGCAGAGTAGCTGGCTTTATTTTATTTTTGAAGTCTGGGATTACTACCCATCCACTTGTCATTCCTCATCTAATGACTTGGGTGGTGATGCAAGTGGGCTCTTTCTCTGTTAGGGAAATGATTTTATTAAAGACTCTAGTGTCTTTCACAAATTGGTTTACAAAAGTAAAGTCCCAAAGTTCAAAATGCTATCCATTCACAATCTTTCGCCTCTGATTTCCTTCTTAAACCTTCTAAATTTTTTTAGTAACTTAGAATTTCATTTGGGTGAGAGTGCCTTCACATACTAGGGTTGTAAGAGAACATTTTAAAAGTTTCTTGACCAGCACAGTGGCACATCTGCTAGTGGTCACCTCAGCAAGAGGTTCTCTAGTTCGGTTCTCTGCTGCGGTGCTGTCTGTGCGGAGTCTGCATGTCCTCTGTGTTTACGTGGATTATCTCCAGGAGCTGCTGGTTCTTCATTCCAGAGACGTGCAGTATGTAGATCGGACACTCTAAATTGGCCACAAGTGTGTGTGGCTAGCCACTTGGTGGTGTGAACCTTCAATCTAGATTTAGTGACACCTTGACTTGAGCAAAAATGTGGGAAAGGGGTTGTGAATGGATAGATCTGTTTCCTTTTTTACTTTTTCTTGTCTGAAAGCTCTTCCACTAAGAAAAAAAAAAAAAAAATCTATACCTATTATCTTCATGAAAATTTTTACCATCCAGAGCTTCAGCAGGAGAGTTTCTCCAAAACAGTAAGATTCTTGGCATCCATGATTCCTGTTGCCAGACTCCACATGAGTTTTAATGGCACCTAAAATCTGTATGGTCCAAATATCAGCATCCCCTGATGATCCATCTGTAGTACACTTTATAACTATAGATAACTCTGACTGCTTGGAACAGTATCTAAGGGGGTAAAAGTGCAGGGTCTTTGGAACAAAAGGACAGACTAAAACGCACACAGAAGTTGTTTGTACTAAATACATCAACACACTGCCATCTGTAATCCCCTAGTCTGTTACAGGTGATTTAGTGTGCAGATTAACCATGTTAAAAACAGGATGTAGCGTTTCAGGACAGTCTTGTAACAGGCATCTTGCACTGTCCGAACAAAATTGTGTGGTAACTTAACTGTGGACGTTGCTGTTTATCCAAGATCATAGCTGTAGTGTGATCTTGGTGTGTGTATACAGAAATTTGCAAAAGGTTTTCTAGGTTCTGTTTTTGATCCAGCTTTTTCCATTCGCTATTCTAGTTATTGACTATTTGTGCAATCTGCGTTGGCCTAGATCTAAAAGGCACCATAGATATGGAGAAGGTTTTTGCCATTGTAAGAGAATCTAAAGGGAGACAGCCGCAGGCCATCCCTAGCGAGCAGTGAGGAGTAAACACATCTTCCCAGGTTCCCCTTGGAATAACACCAAAACTTAAAGTATCCTATTTGCTCATATTGCAGCAGCTTACTTGAAGGTAGAATGCTGTTTTTAGTGGTAAGCGCTCTGTAAATATACTAATTCTTAAGTTAATGGTACAGATTTTACATAGACATACCTTTTTTAAAGGTGATTTGCTAGAAACTTTTGCTTAACGGACAAGGGAAAAATGAGACTGGTGTTTCTCCAGGATTTTACAAATAGTACGTACACACCAGGCCTATGTTATACAATTTTCTATCACACTGTAATTGAGGCATTGTTGTAAAGAAGTTTGTAAATGTGATTTTTATAAAGATGGCTTTGAGAAATTTTGTAGAGGAATGTTTGTATAAGGAATTGTTTACAGTGAATGTGTAATTTTGGCATATAATTACAGGGTAAGAAATGTATTCTGGTTAGGGAGGAGTGTGCTTTGCTGTGAAAGTTTCAGAGGAATTCGATACAATACCCCACTCAGGCATTATAGATAAGCTCACCAGCTTAAATATAAACCCCTATGTCACTAGATGGGTTGCAAACTGGCTCAAGGACAGAACCCACATGGTTAGAATTGCTGGAGCCATGTCAGACTCCAAACCAGTTACAAGTGGCGTCCCACAAGGCTCAGTCCTGGGACCTCTCGTTTGGTATATATTTCTCGGAGGTACAGGCCAACACGGAAGGACTGTGGCTGACCAAGTTCGCAGATGACTGCAAACTGGGTGCCATAATCGACTCTCCAGCCGACACAAGCATCCTCCAAAAGGGCCTCATAGAAACAGACAACTGGTGCCAGAGCCATGGCCTCAAGCTAAACGCCAAAAAGTGTATAGTCATCCCTTTGGCAAAACAAAGTGCCCACAAATTACCACATAGGTGGTAATCCATTAAGTACAGAAGAAGTCATTAGGGACCTGGGGACCCAAGTTGATAGCAATCTCTCATTTGACAACCACGTGGCCAAAGTGGTTAGAAAAACATTTTATATAGCCCACCTAATCATGAAGGGATTCACATCTAGATTAGAGGAGGTCATTGTGCCTCTCTACTCATCCCTCATCAGGCCCATAATAGAGTACAATGCCCCTTTTGGGATGTACCTTACCAAACACCTGCAGCAACTGGAAAGACCCCAAAAGTACTTTACCAAGAGGATCAAAGGGCTCAAACAGATGCCATATGCTGCCCGGTTAAAGAAACTCCAGCTCTACTCAGTGGCATACCGCCTGCTCAGAGGTGACCTGTGTCTGACGTATAAGGCCATGTCCAACCCGGAATTAAGGGACATGCTGCACCTCAAAAAATCCAAATCCCATCGAGCTACACACTCGCGACTTGAACCTCAGCACTGAAATAAATAGGACATGCTGGAGGGACAGATTCATAACCCAGAGGCTCCCTTCACTATGGAATAAAATCCCAGTCCAGGTTAGGCAGAGTCCCTCATTGACTCTCTTCAAGAGGACTCTTGATGAGTGGATGGGAGATATCACTTCTGTGTCACTGTTAGAGGCACAGTATACTAACCTCGAAAAAGGGCATAGCAAAATTAATTTAAAATGGGTGGCGAAAGCCAAACATACTCTGGCTAGGCTTATAAATGCCCTAGGGCAGATAGCCTAGTATGAACCTATGAATAGTTAGCTGTGGTATATGCACAGCTACCTAGTGAGATAGTGAAATAATGAACACTAGCCTATTGGTAAGTGATTTTTATGGCATTATGTTGTGAAGTAATTTGGAGAGGGTTTAGGCAAGACTCCAGGAAGTGCGAAAGGAATTTATGGAAATATCTGAAGTAAAGTTCAGGGTGGTTAAAGAGCTAAGATGTTACATTGGGCAGTAGCTCACTTGGTTTGTTCACTTGAACTGTCATTTAAGCTTTGCTGTAGATGTGTGTTTAAACCGCTATAAATGTCAATAGCTGATGAAACGGAAGGTAAAATATGTGGAAGTTGCTTTTCTGTTTGGAGTGAGAGGAAGGGAGTGCAGTAGTGGAAAGACACTTTACTTTTCCATTCTTCATTCAAACCAGTAATGTATGTAATGCAAGTTTGCTTGAATGTGGAATGAGGGGAGGAGAGGGCTGAGTTTGGTGAAAGGCTAGTAAGTAAATTAGTAAGTTAGACAATGATTGGTCCTGAGTGTTGAAGATATGGGCTATGAAGCTGGAACTCTATTCCCACCAGAGTATAATTTAACTTATGGTAATGTAAATCTGAGTTTGTTTTTTCTGTATTGGAATTGCAATGTACAAATGTCATTGAGAAGGGGAACTTTTGTCTGTTTCTGTACATAGACTGTAGAGGATGTTGTAGAGATTTGAGGTTGTGAGCAAGTCTGTTTGCAACCTAAGCCGAAGACATTGGACTGTTTTCGATATCCACTCTATCCACTTGCTGTCTGACATATAGACTGTGAAGTGTGAAATTGATAACATGAATGTTGACAGTGTGTTGGGATTAGGTGGCACAGGTCATCTGTTGTGGGAATAGGGTATTTTAGTATGACGAAAGTCAGAATTTTAGCCAAGACCTTTTGCTAGTATTTCAGTGCTGGTATTGCAGCTTAAATGCCTAAATTTAGGTCCTTAATTTTAAGACATACTGCAAACTGGTTCATGGAACACATGTAAAGTATGTGCCACATTCAGAAAGCAAAAAGGTGGTTTAGAGGCCAGTGCTGGGATCTCATCTATTTAGTAACTGGAGCACAGCACTAAATTTGCCTATGTCTGCAAGATGGTGGTGTCTTTCACTCTGCACCTGATATTAGCAAGTGCTAAAAAATACAAATCAATGGTGCATTAGAAACTGGCTTAAGTATAAATGCAAAGAATGTTGCATTGTTACCTTTTGGTAAAAACATAACTGCTTACATTATAGCCATCACTCACTCCAGAATATTCATAAGATTTCTACATTATTGTTGACGCATCTTTTGACCACCATGCTGCAACAGTAAAAGGGGAAACTTCTGTCCACCCTAGTTTGTACATTAAGGTATATTATCCAAGTCCAAGAACTTCTTTCCTCAATACTCTACACTGATCAGCCCAACTGTAGAGTATGATGCCCTTGTTTTATAAGTATCTATCCAAACACCTCACACAGCTACAAAGACCTCCTGAGGTTCCTAATGGCAAACTCAGACTAGAGATCCTATTATTGATACTGTATTTCTGTATTCTGTCTCCTGTATGCACTGCTATGCTGTGATTTGTCTATCATTCTGTTGATTCAAACCTCAGTGATCTACACCTCTACAACACACATGGTGACGCACACACTCAAAACCTAAAGACTTTAATCTCCATCAGCAAACTAAGACATGCTGGAGGCGCAAATTACACGCTGCTTTCTCATGCTGGAGGCGCAAATTACACGCTGCTTTCTCATCTGTGGAATATGGAGAAAGCATACCATTGCGTGCTTTAAGGCATACCTTGACTATTACACGGACTCCTATAAATTCATCCCCATTCTGACTTTAGCCCCTTTTGGAAATAGGTGCTCTGTAAGAATAGTTGTTGACCAGGGTCTGCTCCACCTGGTATACTATATGAATCCATGACTAATGAATGTACAGTGAATTTTTTTTTTTTCTGATCAAGGTAACAGGACGTGGTAAACAGCTTGTTCTATTAATATGCAGTATAAGCTCCTGAAAGCAGTGCTGTTGGCATTTGCTAGTTAAATATTGCTATTACATTGACAGACTATTGAGAATTATGCACTCTGTGGCAACCGGTCACAGTGCTTTCCCAACGGTCTCTAGTCTAGTCTAGTACTTGTATGACTAGACTGAAGGGAATTTTGTTTTGCTGGTGCATCTTTCTATTTTTTAAAGTGTAACAGGAAGCCGGATTAAGCTGTGGGTAACTGTAAACACTACCCACAGCAGACGATACATGTAGCTGTAATAGTTTAGTGCAGCACAGTAGTCCTTGACTGGGCCTTGTGTATCACGTATTCATTCCTCAAGCATTTTGGATGTAGCCAAAAGATAATGGGATGACAATCTGATAAAATTTATAGCTATTACTGTAATTCACTTAAAAGGTTAAGAAAAATTTTGCATCATTGTGGATTATCTATCTTAACAGTAAGAAGGATGCATGTCTGTCTAGTAGTGATTTGTCTAATCCTCTGTGATTTACTAGAAAATCAAATACAGGGCAAAAAATGAGGGAAAACCTGACTTTGTAAAATCTGGTGCACCGAATGGTATTCCCTGTATACCTCTCAAGAATTCTGGATATGGAAAAAAATAATGGGGAAGAACAAATATTGGGGGCATTCTTTTAAGTATTGTAACTCAAGTTAATAGAATGGGTTTTGTAATGTTGTAGAATTAAGAGTACTTGACGCTTTTTTTTTTTTTTTTTAACCAGATTTAAACATTTTCTGAAGTGTGGGGGTCTGGGATGTTTTGCAAAGGAAGGAGGATCTGGGATGTTTTGCAAAGGAAGGGAAGAAAGCACTAGCATATACTTGTGCCTGCACACTGAAGTTAAAATTTGCCCCCTTGTGTTAGGCAGGGAATGAAATTGCATATGCCTCGGCATCAGCATGCTTTTACTATGTGTGCAGCTCTGACTATATACAGACTGAATATAATCTTCAGTAACTTAAACTCAATTTTGAGTGACAGGTGACAAATAACGGATTTCCAGAGAGCCAGCTGAGAGGTACACGTTCTTCATGGAAGTCATTTCTTTCTTTGTGACCAAAGATGGTGCTAGCATGCATTCTACATCTAGCCAGCCAATAAGATGCAGATGAAACCAATGGTACATGTGTCCTAGGTTTTTTGTTTCCCCAGATTGCAGAACGCCAACTTACCAGTTTAATAAAATTAAAAAAAAGCGCTATCTGATTTCCTTTCCATTCTTCTCACTGATGGGTCACTGATCCGACTCTGCTGCATTTTTAAGACTTGGAAACAAGTCTCTCCTCCCTCTTCCCATAATGCACTACCTTTCCCACCTCCTAATCTCATTTGCCACCGTTTGCACCAGAGGATTTAAAGTCTCAAGCTGTTTTCTCCACTTTGTGTGTTTTTTTTTTTTTTTTTTGGTTATTTACTTATCTTCCTGCTTAGCCTCTAGTGTCTAGAACCTTTAAATATCCATTACTCTGTATTCTTGGAGTTGGACCTTTTTCTGTTGAAAAGGGTATAGATTGTTCCTTCTTATGTTGTAATCGCTGACTGCTCCATCCCATCTGACAATGGTTCCTTCAGGGCCTCACCCCTCCTCTCCTTGTAAACCTATGTGTTTAAAAAAATAAAATAAATTAAAATTAAAAAAAAAACAACTTTGGATCCAAACTTCCTCTCGTATCAGAGAGGTTTGGTAGAATGAAGCACTTTAGATTATCTGAAATTTCTTTGGGTCCTAGCTTTTTGGATCGGATGGGACTGCAGGTTTCCCCTGAAGCTATATTTAATATGGTCCCTATTTGTGGACCTTCCCTTCGGATACCAAGCCTAGGATCTGACCTCTATTGTCAGGCACTTATTAGATCTGAAATCCCTTTGGGTCCCAGCTGTTATGACTGTGTACTCTCCCAAAAAAAAAAAAAAAAAAAAAATTCAGATCCTGACTTCTCTGGCCTGACCTCTTAATTGATCATCTCTTCTTTGGATCCCAAGTTTAGGATCCGACAGGAAGGTTTCTGGCACTTCTCTGATCCAAGCCCCCTCTAGGCAGTGGCGGCTGGTGACTTCAAATCAAAGGGGGGCTGCAGGAGACAGCTGAATGGGTGGAGTCAATGGGGAAGGGGTGTGGCCATCTAGAAAGGGGAGGAGCTATGCTCAAAACCACAAAAACTAACTTTAAATACGTTGCCCTGGGTGGCAAACCATCATAAGTCCAATCAAGACAAAAATAAGTGTAGAAGAATAAAAATATTTCATTGCATTGGCTGCATGACAGCTTACTTAATATCTAGATGGAAACAAAAGGTTGCGAGGCATGAAAAAATAAATTACTTTTTAAATACATTACTGGAATGCCAGTCAAAATCAAGTATAAGAAAAACCAGAAGCACTCAACCCACTTCTCCTTGCACTGCAGTTCTAATTATAATTTATATTCAGCTTTATTAAAGTACCAAGTAACATGCTGAAAGTACAATTCTCTGTGATGCCCCCACTTGTAAAAATGTTTCTTATCCAAAAAAGACCTGCTGCCTGACAACTATCTACTTGTTTCATGGGGAAAACATGTAAGTAAAAAATGAAAAGCAAACAAGAAAGCTCAAGATACATTGCTTAAAGGATTACTGTACAGGTTATGGACCACACATGATCATTGGCATTCTGTTTAGTTTACGGGTAAAGTCTGTAGAGATGACTGGAAGTCTCCAACGAGTGTAATGAGCTTTTTAAAATAATGGAATCCTGTCCTTTAATACCCAAGGCTTATACATTATCTAGTCAAGTATTCTCTGCATGGCAACAGAAAGGTTTTCAATGTTGGCAATTCTTTAACAGTATACTTATTAAAGCTTACTTGCATCTTACGATCTCAGACAAGCTTACTTTATGGTCATTAAAGCATTGCTACTTAAACACAGAGCAACAGGCACTTTGAGTAATAAGCATAAATCAACAGTACACAAATATGACAAACCAGACCTTTCTGCAAAATCAAGGACAGATGAAAAGCCCCTGTAGTACTTGTCTACCTTGAATGGGGGGGGGGACACGCTGCACATTTACACTGCATAACTACTCCTTGCCTTGCTTGGACACATCCAGAGTCACTACATGGTGGAGTGGGGTGCAACAAGTATGTCACAATTTGAAATGTCTCTGGCTGACTGTATTGGCCCTGACACATTTGTCATACCTCTCAACCTCAGAGCAAGAAATCTGGACAAAGCCATACACAGAAGTGGGACAAATGCCCAAAAATAAGGACAATTTTTAAATATTACTCTAATAAACTTAGAAATATAATAGAATAGGTCTTGCATTAGTATGACTTTTCTGAAGGGTATAAAATCTGAAACTCAAATGTCTGTCATTTTCTAACTTCAGTCTTTAGTGATTTGTCACTAATTTGCCAAAAAACACAATTTTATGAAAAATGGACCAAATGTGATGCAAAAATATAAAATAGCCACACAATACAGCTGGGAACCCGTCAAAGAAGGGACACTTTAATATTAGTGCTGCTAACTTGAGCAGCTGACAAAATAAAAATCTACATGCATTTCAAGTAATCTATAACTTTGATTTATTACAGTTATTTCTTAATTGTAAACCCTCCATGTTTTCTTCCAAAATTGCTATTTTGCTGAGGGATTATTAGGGGGAAGAGCAACATTTTGAGCCAAAATCGGGGACAGTTGAGAGGTTGGCTATGCCTAATTCTATAAAGCAGTTTATTTGCATGTACCTCTCAACCTGTTAATGCAGTAAATCTGAACAAGGCCAAATATATTGGGGGAACATATAAACAGTACTAAAAATTGCTCTTGTATAAATTGAGACAGTTGATAGAACAACAATTCTTACTTTAGCATGCATTTTTCTGAAGGTTATGAAGTCTGAAACTCAGTGTATCATTATTTAGTGACTTAATTTCTAAATGATTTGCCAGAAAACTACACATTTTATGAAGAACAATCCAAAAATAAGAAGCAAAAATCTATTCATTCTTTGAAAATCTGGACAGTTGGGAGGTATAGTCAGCTGGGCCTGTCTGAGTTTGCTGCCCTTCCCCCCTGACAAAATCATGGTTGAATGGAGCCTCTGCAGCCATTCCAATGAACCATTACTTGGCTATTTCACTCCATTTACCATAAACACTAATGTGCATACTGCTTTACTTCTATGATGAGTTGGACTTCATTTGAAAGTTTTATTTTGTATTTTACAGCACAAACACTAAGTCATCTACTAAACAAAGCAATGCAGTCTCACAATGAAAACTTAGCATTAAAACTTCTCTGCCCTTGAAACTCTCATTCATTGAAACCCACATTCAAAGAAAATACTTTTTGCCAGTGGCAGATTAAGATTAATTTTGGGCAAATCCTAGGCCCCTTGCATATGAAACATGTGCTCTGATACACCTTATTGATTGTACTAAATTATATTTCTTGTACAATATATTACAGTTGTTAGAGGGCGTTTTAAATTTGTTTTGAACATTTTTCCAGTAAGCAATGAAACCAAATGCATGCACCCATAATGACAAAACTGCCCAGTTCAGAACCTTTATCATAAAAGTCTACTCAGACTTCCACAGTCCACCATTATCAGTAAATATGCACAATTCTACAGTCCATTATCAGTAAATATGTACCATCTCTGAAGTAAAAGTCATCCAAATAATTCCACATTAAAGAAATCTGAAACTAATGAAGAGGTTGCTGCTAGCAAACACCTTTATATTTCATGGTTTCATCGAAAAATAGTGTCTGTTGCCCCTCAGGAATAAATTGCATATATTACATTAAAAAAAAATGATAAGCTACTAATATTGCAAGAGGAAATGGATGGCAAACTGATAACACTCATAGTTTGTATCTTCACCAAGGAGAACATTCTCAGTATGGCAGCACCCACCCCTTGTGGGAGTAGAACCCATAGCCTTCTGCATCAAAGGCAAGTACACAACCTGTGCTATTAACAAGGCAAACCAATTTCACTTGAGCAACACTAAACTTCTGTTCCCCTGCAGCTCTCTGCTCCTTGTAAAATCTACTCCATACTCAACTTCGCAGCATAAGAAAACTGGAAAAAGCCAAAATGTATTGGGGGGGGGGGTCAAAAGCCCAAAAACGAGGGACACAAACATTGCTTGTATAATCTTGGAAAGTTGCTAGAACCATATATTTTACTGCCAAGCTCCCTGTGCAAAACAGAGCAACATACCACTACGCCAAATCAGCTGCTTTGTAAAAGAGGAAGACAAACTTAAATGGCTATCATTTAGTGAATTCAGTTCTCACCATAGCTGTCAACCTCTTAGTACAAAACACCTGGACAAACCCAGTAATGAGGGAATACAGCCCTCAAACATTCAGTAAATTCAGTTCTTGCCATAGCTGTCAACCTTAGCACAAAAAACCTGGACGAAGCCAATAATGGGGGAATACAGTTCCAAAAATAGGGACAAATTTCAAATATTCATCTTATAAACTTAGAAAATTGCTAGAATAAAAGTGTATTTTCTGAAGAACATGAAGTCTGAAATTCAAATGCCTGTCAATTTTACTGCTGACAGAATAAAAACAATTTTCAGCAGAGACCCAGGGAGAAATACTGCAGACACATCTTTGTAAAATGACAGGGCGCCAGAGCAAATCCACAAACACAGGGAGGAAATGCAGACTCCACACAGAAGGCACCCCAGCCAAGAATCAAACAAGAAAACCTATAGCTGTGAGACAACAATACTACCACTGCACCATCAAATATGCAAGGACATAAACATTCAGAAACCTGAAGTCTGAAATTCAAATGCCTGTCAATTTTATTTAACATTTGTTAATCAGGACAGTCTGACTTGGAACAAAAAAAAAAATTTCAGCAAAGGCCCAGGAAGAAATAATGCAAACATGTTTTTGTAACATGGGAGGACACGAAAGCAAACCCACATAAACACAGGGAGAAGATAAAGACCCCACAAAGAAGGCACCCCAGCCAAGAAGCAAACCTGAGAACCTGCAGCTGTGAGGAAACAATGCTTCCACTGCACCATCAAATATCAAGCATTGCAGCATTTACAAACCACAGATATTATGAGGAACAGATCAGATCAAATATGAGGCAAAAATATGCAGTTGTTTTTTTTTACAAATGGTGGTGGGTAGGGAATTCAGGTCTTTAACACCTGCATACAAGGTACAGGGTTCAAGCCTGAGGTATTCCCTACCACACACACACACCTGTAGTAGCAAACCACAAAAACTAAATATACTGCACTGGGTGCCAAACGGTCGTCATGAGAGTCCAAGACAAAATGAAGTGTAGAATAAAAATATTTCAATGCATTGGCTGCATGACAGCTTAATATCTAGATGGAAACAAAAAAGGTTGAGGCATGAAAAAATTACTGTTTTTTAAATACATTAATGGAATGCCAGTCAAAATCAAGTATAAGAAAAACAAGCCGCACTCAACTCAAACCACTTCTTGCACTGCAGTTCTAATTATAATTTATATTCAGCTTTATTAAAGTAACAAGTAACATGCTGAAAGTAGAAGTGTCTGATGCCCCCACTTGTAAAAATGTTCCTTATCCAAAAAAAAGACCTGCTGCCTGACCTCTACTTGTTTCATGGGGAAAACATGATCAAAGTAAACGATGAAAAGCAAACGAGAAATAAGCTCAAGATGCATTGCTTAAAAGGATTACTGTACAGGTTATGGACCACGCGATTGGCATTCGGTTTACGGGTAAAGCCTGCAGAGATGACTGGAAGTCTCCAAGTGTAATGAGACTCTTAAAATGTAATTCTGTCCTTTATTACAAATACTGGCAAATGCATTTCAATACCCAAGGCTTATACATTATCTAGTTAAGTATTCTCTACATGGCAACAGAAAGGCTTTCAATGTTGGCAATTCTTTAACAGTATGCTTATTAAAGCTTACTTGCATCTTGCAATCTCAGCCAAGCTTACCTGATGGTCATTAAAGTATTGCTACTTAAACACAGAGCAACAGGCACTTTGAGTAATAAGCATAAATCAACAGTACAAAAAATGACGGAAACCAGACCATTCTGTAAAAATCAAGGACAGGTGAAAAGCCACTCTAGTACTTGTGTCTTCCTTGGATGGGTGGGATTCTCTGCACATTTACATTGCATAACTACTCCTTGCCTTGCTTCGACACATCCAGAGTCACTACTTGGGGGAGTGGGGTGTAACAAGTATGTCAAACTTTGAAATGTCTCTGGCTGACTTGTGATGGCTCTGACACATTTGTCATACTTCTCAACCTCAGAGCATGAAATCTGGACAAAGCCATACAAAAATGGGACAAAGGCCCAAAAATGACAATTTTTAAAATATTGCTCTTATAAACTTAGAAAGCTAATAGAGGTCTTGTATTAGTATGAATTTTCTGAATGGTATGAAATCTGAAACTCAAATGTCTGTCATTATTTTCTAACTTCAGTCTAATTTGTCACTAATTTGCCAAAAAAAACACAATTTTATGAAAAATGGACCAAAAATGTGATGTACAAATATAAAATAGCAACACAATACAGCTGGGAACCTGTCAAAGAAGGGACACTTTAATATTAGTACTGCTAACTTGAGCAGCTGACAAAATAAAATCTACACGCATTTCTGAAATAAAAGTAATCTGATTATTACAGTTATTTCTTAATTATAAACCCTCCATGTTTTCTTCCAAAATTGCTATTTTGCGGAGGGATCATTAGGGGAAGAGCAACATTTTGAGTCAATCAGGGACAGTTCAGAGGTTTGGCTATGTCTAATTCTATAAAGCAATTTATTTGCATGTACCTCTCAACCTGTTAATGCAATAAATCTGGACAAGGCCAAATATATTGGGGGAACGTATAAACAGTACTAAAGATTGCTCTTCTATAAACTGGGACAGTTGATAGAACAAGCCTTACTTAGCATGCATTTTTCTGAAGGTTATGAAGTCTGAAACTAGTGTCATTATTTAGTGACTTAATTCCTAAATGATTTGCCAGAAAACCACAAATTTTGAGGAACAAACCAAAAATAAGAAGCAAAAAATCTATTCATTCTTTGAAAATCTGGACAGTTGGGAGGTATAGTTCAGCTGGGGCTGTAAGTTTGCCGCCCTTCCCCCTCACAAAACCATGGTCGAATGGAGCCTCCCTGCAGCCATTCCAATGATCCATTACTTTGCTATTTCACTCCATTTACCATAAACACTAATGTGCATACTGATTTACTTCTATGATGATTTGAACTTCATTTGAAAGTTTTATTTTGCAGTTTACAGCACAAACACTAAGACATCTGCTAAACAAACTTGGCATTAAATCTTCTCTGCCCTTGAAACTCACATTCATTGAAACAACATTAAAACCCACATTCAAGGAAAATACATTTTACCCGTGGCAGATAAAAATTAATTCTGGGCTGTTTTCAAATCCTAGGCCCCTTGCATATGAAACAATCATGTGCTCTTTGATACACCTTCCTATTGCTTTGAACATTTTTCCAGTAAACAATGAAACAAAACTGTCCAATTCAGAACATTTCCATCATAAAAGTCTACTCAAACTTCTACAGTCCACTATTATCAGTAAATATGCACAATTCTACAGTCCACCATTATCAGTAAAATATGCACAATCTCTGAAGTAGTAAAAAAAGTCATCTAAATTCCACGTTAAATAAATCTGTAATGGAGGTTGGTGCTAGCAATCGCCTTTATATTTCATGGTTTCATCGAAAAATAGTGTCTGATGCCCCTGAGGAATAAATTGCCTATTTTACATTAAAAATAAGCTAGTAATATTGCAATAGGAAATGGATGCCAAACTGATAACAAGCTCATAGTTAGCATCTTAATTTTCAGTACTGCAGCATTCACCCCTTATGGGAGTAAAACCAACAACCTTTCTGCATCAAAAGCAAGTACACAACCTTTTGTGTTAGCAATGTGAGCTGACTTGGCATAATCAGCACTAAACTTCTCTTCCCCTGCAGCTCTCGGCTCCTTGTAAAATCTACTCAATACTCAACT
Source organism: Protopterus annectens (assembly GCF_019279795.1). Taxonomy (NCBI): domain Eukaryota; kingdom Metazoa; phylum Chordata; order Ceratodontiformes; family Protopteridae; genus Protopterus; species Protopterus annectens. Next base: position 1,034,091,547 of record NC_056746.1, on the reverse strand, counting down.
GCATCTCAACTTCGCAGCACAAGAAGTCTGGAAAAAGCCAAATTTATTGGGGTGGGTCAAAAGGGCAAAAACCAGGGGCATATTAAACATTGCTTATATAATCTTGGAAAGCTGCTAGAATAAAATGCTGTTACCACCATACATTTTACTGCCAAGGTCCCTGTGCAAAAGTCAGAACAATATACCACTATGCCAAATCACTTGCTTTGTGAAAGAAATGCTGTTACCACCACACATTTTACTGCCAAGGTCCCTGTGCAAAACAGTCAAGAGCAACATACCACTATGCCAAATCAGCTGCTTTGTGAAAGAGAGGAAGACTGAAACTTAAATGGCTATCATTTAATGAATTCCGTTCTCACCATAGCTGTCAACCTCTTGGCACAAAACACCTGGACAAACCCAGTAATGAGGGAATATAGCCCTCAAACATATTCAGTGAATTCAGTTCTTGCCATAGCTGTCAACCTTAGCACAAAAAACCAAACCTGGACAAAGCCACTAACAGGGTATTACAGTCCCAAAAATAAGGACAAATTTCAAATAGCCGTCTTATAAACTTAAAAAATTGCTATAATAAAAGGTTGTTACTATATATTTATTGCTAGAATAAAATGCTGTTTTACTATGTATTTTCTGAAGAATATGAAGTTTGAAATTCAAATGCCTGTCAATTTTACTTCTGACAGAACAAAAACTTTCAGCAGAGGCCCAGGGAGAAATACTGTTGACACATGTCTTTGTAAAATGGCAGGACACCAGAGCAAATCCACACAAACACAGGGATAAGATGCAGACTCCACACAGAAGGCACCCCAGCCAAGAATCAAACCAGAAAACCTATAGCTGTGAGGCAACAATACTGCCACTGCACCATCAAATATGTAAGGAACTAAGCATTCAGAAACCTGAAGTCTGAAATTCAAATGCCTGCCAATTTTATTTAACATTTTGTTAATCAGGATAGTGCGACTTGGAACAAAAAAAAACAATCCTCAGCAGAGGCCCCGGAAGAAATAATGCAGACATGTCTTTGTAACATGGGAGGACTCAAAAGCAAACCCACACAAACACAGGGAGAAATACAGCCCCCCCCCCCCCACAAAGAAGGCACCCCAGCCAAGAAGCAAACCTGAGAACCTGCAGCTGTGAGGCAACAATGCTACCACTGCACCATCAAATATCAAGCATTGCAAATTTTATAAACCACAGATATTATGAGGAACAGATCAGATCAAATATGAGGCAAAAATCTGCAATTGTTTTACAAATGGTGGTGAGTAGGGAATTCAGGTCTTTAACACCTGCATACAAGGTACAGGGTTCAAACCTGAGGTATTCCCTACCACACCACCAGTATATTGCACCGGGGGCATTTTCACACACACACACACACACACACACACACACACACACACACACACACACACACACACACACACTCCCTTAGCTGGTCCTGTAGTACATCCCTGAATGCAAAATCACCATTAAATCCAGGTCCCTGTTCACAAAACCCCTGACGAGTGCAGCTGAAAAACCCACGCAAATCCGACCTTGCCCGTCGCGAGATCTTCCCCTGCAGCAAGCTCCAATCCAGACCAGAGATCCTTCTCCTGACTGCCGACCTTGCAGTCCGACCCCGACGCTTTTCCCCAGCGAGTTCCCAGGCAGTCTATGCATTTTAAAACTGCATAGACTTGGGGGAGCGCTCCTGTTCACGTGTCTCAATCAGGACTGCTGTTGAGACAATCTGCGCATGCTCCAGACTGTCTCAGCAGCAGTCTGGACTAGTGCGCATGCGCAAGTCTGCGAAATTTTAAAATTTTTTTTTTTCTTTTTTTCTTTTTCTTTTTTTCTTTTGTTTGAAGTTGAGGGGGCTGCAGTCTGGCAGTCCAATAGCACGGGCCGCCCCTGCCTCTGGGTCTTGGCTGTTGACCCAGTGCAGTTTCTAACCAGACTGCTTGAGGAATATGTTAAGTTGTTTTAATACACTGGTGGTTCCAGAGATGGTCTTGTAATTTTATAAGACTGTTTTGAGTTTTGAGTATAGGAGCTGGCAGAGTAAGTGTTTAAAGCATTTCTCAAATCCAGTCCCCCCTTTAGATTAGAGCTGTGGTACCAGTGCAGCTTTGGTTCCAAAGCATCCCTCTGATCTGGCAGCCTCACTACTTGTCTTCTGACATGGAGGTCTGATCAGTTCATCCCTGTCAGGACTTGCACAGGTGCTCAACCAGTATGGTTTTCTGGCTCAGGATACTGTTTCTTGCCATGGAAAGGTTTTGTTTTGTCCCCCCCCCCCCCCAGGTAGAATCCCAGAATTAGTTCAGCCCTCCTTCCTTGAAGGCCTTGGTTTGGCTATTCTGTTCTAGTAGTTTCATTTACAGAACTAGGATTGGCTGAAGTTACACTCCATAGATGGCCATTACTGGCCCATTATACTAAATTGTGGTGACAAGATGGGTATAAGATCCATGTAGACTATGCTCAATCCCCATAAATAGTGCTGTGCTATAGCATACACAGTCTTTTCTCAACCCTCTTCCCTACTTGTCAAACATGGTCTCTCAGGAAGTGAAGCAGTGAGTTGGTTTCTCCAGAGTTGGACCTACATGGTAGTCTTGCCTATTTCACACACTGACTCCGTGGATGCACCCACTGTATCCGCTTGCCTGTTTTGGCACGTGGGCATTCCTTGAGGCTGGGTGTCTGAGCTTGGACTTCTGGTTTTGCAGAGCACCTGTGCTTCTGAATTTCAGAGGACTTCTATAAATGTGCAGTCTTATAGCGCTGATGGGGACTGTCAAAGTGACTGGGGATGTTTTTTTTCCCAGACTCCTGGATTAAGGTACCAGTATTACAAAACATGCCTTGGTACTATGCATGATATCCCAGTGGTTTTTACCTTCCCCTCTTTTTCCCAGTTTTTCTCTACCCATGTTGTAGATCTGAATGGTCATGGTTGTCCATCCAGGATGTTTGGATGTACCCCCCTCAGAGTGCTCCAAGACGTGTGCACTTCCAGCTGTGTGCCAGTCCACTACCAGGATGGTTTTCCATCTGTATGGCAGTAGTGGTTGCTCACTTGTGGCCCACAAGATTTAAAGGTGTTTTCTGAACGACTATCCCCTTACTGCTTCAACCAGGTATCAACTATTCCAAATCACCAGATCCCTGGACATTTACTATAATTCTGTCAAGATCGAATCTCTCATCTGTACATAATTTGGGATTCAGAAGTTCTCCCTTGAATACATAAGCCAAGTAGCTGCTTTAAATCTTCACCACGTTATGTCAGTTAGAAATGGTGTGGGACTTGCTGTCTCTTCTGTTCCTCCAACTAGATTAATTCTTCAGGCTTGTGGTGCTATTCCTTTTCAGTCCTATTAGCTTCTGTAAGACCAGTTTGCAAACCTCATCTTTGCTACTGATCCAGTCAAGCATCCTGTTACTAGGCAGGCCGATCTTCTGCACCCCCCCCCCAACACACACAGAACCACAGTGACCACAGACACTTCCCACAGCACACAAGTCTTCCTGGAGACTAGGTTGCATAGCAGCGTCCTAGGGTTGCGAGCTATCCTCCTCGAGTTACAAGCCTTTTTAGGATGCTCTCCATTCAGGAACCATTGCAATACACACACATGCCAGTAACTTAGTATAGCAACAAACAAGAAGGGACCAGACCTTATCTCTTGTGCAGAGAAGACGCAAGGGTTTAGGAATAGGTGATTTTTCTCCAGACTGCTTTCCAATTGCAACACTTAAGGTGGAAATAGAATGTTCTGGCAGACTAGTCTGCTTCTTCAGGTGTGGTCCCTCAATCTCAGTTGTGAATGTGATTTTGTAAGTGTGGTGCCACCCTTGTTGCATTTGTTTTGCTTTCCCGTTTTATCTACAAATACAGCAAATATTTCTCTACTCCCACTTCCGAGGGATGCTTTGGTCTCACAACCCCCCGGTCACGTTTACATTTACTCTCCTCTACCAGTAATCTAAGTTGCTACAAAAAAAAAAGCTCAGTTCTTATCTGAAATATCCAGGATTCTGGAGACCAGTTGGGGTTTCTTCTCTCACCTTTAGTAGGTCTGCATTCTGATCTCCATGCCCTCTAACTATTGTTTCTCTACTTCCAGTGATTGTGAGGCAGTGCAAGTTCACTTCCCTTGTTTGTGACCATCTAGCAGATTCAGGACCTCTATTTCATTGCTTATCCTAAAATGCGGTACGCTCCTAACCCTTTCTCCCTTTCTCCTTTTGGGCCATATGAAAAATTGAATGTAAATATTGACCACTGTTTGCCATGGCATATTTGCATGCTTTGGGAGTTTTCTCCCAGAGCCTCCAATGAAATTGGGGTCTGTTGACCCATTCGGACTACTCTTAACATGCATGCCAAATAATAAAGGGTAACCCATAAGGAAAATTTTGAACACTGGTCCTTTCTCTGCTACTATTTTTCCTTTCTGATTAACACTTTTTTAGGAGAAGGCAGGTCTTCTCTACTATTATACTGATCCAATCCTACCTTTCTGCCTGAAGTAGTCATGGAATCTGGCAGTCATTAAATTACTGGTATTTTCAAATCTTTGCAATAAAGATTTTTGATATGGGCTCCTAAGAGAACATTGATCCTTTTAAGCTCCTACTCCAGCCATTCTTCTCTTTCTCAGTACCCTTTAAGAAAGAGCTAGATCTGAAGTAGGTAACTTCATTTGATCATCAACATGTGGGTTTTGGATCAGACATGGATCCGAGCTGGCAGCTTTCCAAGCTCCTCCCCCTTACCCATACTACACTGCAACCTCCTTCCAACCCTCTGATCTCGTTCACCTGCCTGGAGCTTTGAGATCACATCTTGACGAAACCGCAGCAGAGTAGGGTTTCTTTGGTAGTTTAGTGTGCATGTGTAGTGTTTGCCTTCCCCTCTTGTCCTCTCCCCGGGTTTTCCGTGCAGAAAAGTACAAAAAAAGTAAACTCTGTTTTTTGTTAGTGTAGGCCTCCCTTTCCCACCTTTGTGTGTTTGTCAGTGTGTGTCTGTGTGACCCACAAAAGTAGACTTTCTCCAAATGCACAGTGTGGCCATAAGTTGTTTCACTGTTGCAGTCATTACATTTGTGTAATCTGCTGGCAGGTTGCCCTCAGTCAGCCTGATTAACAAAGGCTTGGGTTCTGTGTCTGTTGCTGTCCCTTCTTTCATGCCGTCTGGTATAAAACATGCAGCTGAATCCATTACATCAGTCTTTCTTGCCGGGTAGTGCCTGAAGCAGTTCGCAAGTGCCAGTCTGCCAACTCCTGAAATTTTCATTTTCGAGTTTCAGAACCGAAGTCTTCAACTAAAAGCCAAGTACCCCGTTGGGGAAACAATTTCTTGCGCCTTACAGATGTCAGTAAAAGTTAATTGCATTACTTGTGGGAAGGAAATACCTCATAAGGATTTTCATTTGTACTGTATTCCTTGCCTAGGCCCTGACTGCAACGTGCCTTGCTGTCGGTTTTGTGCTAAATGTAATCAAACGCATGATTAAACGTCTATTTTTTGCTTCTAAATATTTTGGCTGAATTTTTTATTTCAGAAATGTCTGTTAGCAATCTGACTACCGGAATACCTAAAAAAAACAAAGAAAAAGATGGAGACAGGCTGTTTAGGTCCAAAACCGACCATGCTTCTAAGCCAGTCGCCAGTACTCGGGCGTTTTTGCAAACCCTGATACCCACTACTTCTGATTCGCAGGCCTCTACTGAGACCCATTTGGAGTCTGGTATGCAGGAAGATACTTCAATTATGAAACCCGTGGATGTCTCTACCTTAGATGGGTCCGGAGCCATTGTGCAGGCACCGGCTTCTGAGTCTTTCAGGCCTACAGATTTGTATATTAGACTGCCATCTTCAAAGAGATTTGAGAAAGTAGTTTTTGGGGATTTTCTTCTACTTTCAGCATAGGCCTTTGGTTAGACCTCCTGTTCTAGGCATTGTTTTTTCAGAATCTAGTACGACTCCTGATTCACTGCCTCCGGCTCCTTGTAAGCCAGACATACTACAGGGTTCCAGACTCCCACAAATTCCTTTTCAAAAACCCTATTGCTGATCCTGAAACCATTTCTCAGGGTCCCAAGGGTATTAAGGCCTCTACTGCCAAAAATCCTACCCCTTCTGATGGAGATTTCAGGGCTCTGGATAGATGGGGTAAGAAGGTTTACACGTCTGCGACCTCGGCAATCATGGCTTTAAACTGTCAATTTCATATGCTTAAATATCAACAGCATATCATGGGACTAAAACAGAAAATTAGGTTTATCTCTGACTGTGTGGAAAATAAAGAATTGCAGGATTTATTGCATTCATCTGAACAAGTTGGAAAACATACTTTGCAATGTGGTTTTGATTCCTTGGAGGTCTCTTGAAGGGCTGCTGTAAGTGGATCTGTGCTAAGAAGGCATGCTTGGCTCAAAGAGCAAACTCTGCCTGACCATGTTAAAGCTAAATTGTTGGATGCTCCTTAACAACAGGACAGTCTCTTTGGTAATAAGGCTAAGGCTGAAGTATTAAAGATGAAAGATCAAGCTAAATCTATGCAAACTGTGAAAGATTCTTACAAGTGCAACCTCCAAGATTTAGTAGGCACTGGCCTACTAAGAACTGATCCTTCTCAGTCCCCTCGAGAGTCGCTCAAGTCAAATCTAGACATGCCAAATGCTCCAGGTTTCAGTCACAAGGAACTTTGAGAACAAAACAATGGGGGTGCCTCCACCTCCAAATCTGGAAGTAAGGCACCTCCCTGTGGTAAACTGTCTCAATGACTTCCCTCTACAATCACCAAGCACTTGCCTCTTAGCTGCCCATTTGGGGGGAAAACTAGCACTTCATGCACAAAACTGGCAACTTATTACCCAGGACAAATGGGTTTTAAATATAGTATCCCAGGGATACAGATTTCACTTCCACACGTTGCCAATCCCAAATGGATGGCCAGATCTGCCCCCAAATCAGTAGGCAGAGGCCCAGAAACTAGTTCTGTCTGCCATGAACATGGGGGCTAGTAAACCAGTACCAGAAGAGGAAAAGGGACAAGGTTTATATTCCAGGTTTTTCCTGGTACCCAGAAAAGAATACATTTCTGGAGATTCCAAAATTCAAGATGCTGACTCTTCAGCAGTTACTACCTATGCTAGGCAAAGATGCGTGGTTGGTAACTGTAGATTTGAGGCTTACCTGCATATCCCAATCGGGGAATATTGCAGAAGATACCTCCGCATCAAAGCAGGCTACTTGCATTACCAGTTCTCTGCACTGCCCTTTGGCTGATCTACTGCACCCATGGTCTTCACAACATGCCTGGTACAGTAATTGCATTTTGCAGGCAAAGAAATATTGAAATATATCCATACCTGGACGATTGTCTAATTCAGGCAGAAAGCAAGGACATTCTTCTATAGCATCTGGCATTTGTAAAAGGGTTCTAACTTGTTTAGGGTACACTATAAATGAAAAATCTCAGCTAGTACCCTCTCAAAAAAAATTACATTCCTGGGTGCAAGCTTGAATACAACTGCCCAAATAACTTGCCTTACGCCAGATAAGCAAATTCAATTGATTTACTTCAAACAGTTGGCCACAAAAACCATGCTATCTGCAAGGCAAATTCTGCAGGCCTTGGGGTTCATGGCCTCCTGCATTCTTCTAATTCCATATGCAAGAGTGTTTATGTGGAAACTTCAGTGGTACTTGAAGTTTTTGGAGTCAACATTGTCACAGCCTGGAAACAATGATTCCTATTATACCTCGTCTGCAACTAGAGTTCCTATGGTGGGCAGAGGCCTGCCACCAAAACAAGGGACTGCCATTCACTCCACCCCCTGCCACCCAAACCCTAACAGACTCATCAGACTATGCTTGTGGGGGGGGGCTCATCTGGCAGGGAAGTGCATTCAGGGCAAATGGAGCCCAAATCAAATGCACCTAAATATCAATCGGAAAGATGCTAGCTGTACAGAATGCTCTGACAGCCTTCAAGGATTACCTTCATCCAGGACAACTAAGACAGAACTCCACAGTTTTGTGGTACATAAACAAGCGGGGGGGGTACACATTCTTACCTCCTTTGCAGACCAGCCATGGCATTGTGGAACACTGCCTTGACCTATCAGATAAACTACAAGCTCAATTCCTGCTAGGAAAGCTAAATACTCTGGCAGACGAACTAAGCAGAAATATTATGGACCCACACGAATGGTAACTGGAACCACAAGTTTTCAACATGTCATCATGCAAATGGTGGAACCCAGACCTAGTTCTGGGGTGAGGCAAAAAGATCCATCAGTTGGACAAATTCTGCACAAGAATTTATCACAAAAAAGCTTGGAAAGTGGATGCTCTCAGTCTATGCTTTTCCCCTCTGCTCTCCAAAGTTCTACTAAGTCAACAAACCAAAATTGATACTGATTGCTCCAGACCGGCCTCAGGATTTCAGAATTACAGGCCTCTGCCATTTAAGCTCATTACAACACAGAACCTCCCCACTTCTCTCATCCTCTGCTAAAGCAGTATCTCAGAGGGGTCAAAAATTTAAGACCTGCGAGGAGAGCACCAACTCCTGCATGGGACCTCAGTTTTGTTTTAGAAAAACCCAACTCTCCCTCCTTTTGAACCAGCTGCTACTGCAGGCCTAAAATGTCTCTCCTGGTAAACCGCTTTCCTTTTAGCAGTCACATCAGCTAGAAGGATTTCAAAATTACAGGCTCTTATGGCAGTGGAGCCTTTCATTATTTTTCATCCGGACAGGGTGGCTGTCGGGACCAATCCATCTTTCATGCCTAAGGTGGTACCCAGTGTGGCTCTTAATCACCATTCATCTGCCAACTTTCTTCCCCAATCCACAGAACAAGGGTGAGTGGATTCTGCATTCATTGGATGTACACAGACAACTTAGATTCTACTTAAACAGGACAATC